>NW_010415244.1:0-1109 GCF_000710305.1 Buceros rhinoceros silvestris
AATAAAAAGGAATAAAATGTGACTTACAGTGAACACAAAGCACTCCCCAGTCCCAAAAAAACAGGATGTTGCGCCGCTCTTTTTCCTTTCACTCCAGTCGGAGGAGAGAAACGCTCCACACACCTTTGGGAGAGAGCACAGGGAGCCATCAGCGGGGAGACGGCTGGAGCCAGACCGAGCCCCCGGAGCACCAGCCATTGCACGTGTGTTCAGGAGGGCCAGAGCTCTGGGAGGTCCCTGGGGGAATCAGAGATCCAAGCCCTGCTACACCAGCTGAATCCTGCACTGACAGTCACTGGTGCTCTGGCTCAGGCAAAGCATCTGCTGGCCTCAGGGAAGGTCTTAGCAAGGATTGTTGATGCCCTCTGGGTTTGCAATGGATGGCCTCTCTATCCCACTGACCCCTCCTCTCTTTCCCCCCAGCAGCACCCTTCAGGCCAGCCTGTCCCTAAGGTGGCTCTGGCTGCAGAGGTGTGGTTTGTTCTCTCCTGGGAGCTGGGACAGACCCTGGGGCAGGGCAGGAGAGGGACCATGCAGCCCCGCGGCTGCTCTAAGAGGTGCTGGTAGGGTCAACCACCCTGTCCCCTTCCTTACACTGGCACCAGCACAGCCCTTTTCTCCGCTCGGGAAACACTTACCTCCCCCTCTGTTGTTTTTATGAGCAGCACCGTTGGTTCGTAGCCTTCACAGCATGTGTAGAACCTGCAGACATGAACAAGGAGGCTGCTCGGTGGGGGTCCGAGGCTCAAGAGCAGCGTACCAGGCGGCATGGGCAGCATCCGGGCCCCAGACTGCCTGGCATCTCTTTGTGGTCAGCAGTGAGCGGCCCCTTGGGAGAGAAACAGCCCAGCACTGAGCACTGCAGGGGTGTCCCTGCTGCCTACTATACCCTTTGCTCCCTGGCCATGGCCATGGGAGTCCCTGGGCCCTGGGCTGCCTCTAGCACTGACTTTGGTCTTTCTATTGCAATTGGGTCATTGGCTGTTACGCTTGGGCTCTCTTAACTGGTATTGAGAGGGTTTGTTGTTTTCCCTACTGCAGGAGGACCCACATGCTGTCTGCCCCCGCCCAGGAGACCTCAGTGGTACCCTGTGGCTACTACATATTTG
>NW_010415244.1:1135-7964 GCF_000710305.1 Buceros rhinoceros silvestris
ACATGCTGTCTGCCCCCGCCCAGGAGACCTCAGGGGTACCCTGTGGCTACTACATGTTGGTCCTTTCTACACCACCCACATCTATCCAACTTTACATGTCTTCCCTCCAGCCTGACCTGACCCAATGGGCAGACAACGCTTTACCTCTGCAGGCTGCACCCATCTTCTGAGGTGGAGAAGAGCAGCAGCGGGGGATAGAGGGAGAAGCGCTCAGGGATCCAGGACCAGATGATACGCATCTCCTGAGCCGTTACGATGCTGGAGCTGAAGTTCTGCATGTCCACAGCCAGGTGGAAGGACTGCCTGCGTGAGGGAGGACGTCGGTTACTGCCAAACTGGGGTGCTGCTCTGCTTTTCAGAGTGCAGCCCCCGTACATCGCGTTTTGTTCTGCTTTTTGCACGGTGAGCTGTCTGTGAGTGTCGCTGTCTCTAACTGTACAGTGTCTCCTAACAGGGGCCGTCCCGCGGGGCAGTGAGGCACCCAGCACAGCCAAAGCTATGGGAGACACCCAAAGCTCCCCCCATGTTATATCCTCATTGTAACTCATATTTTGTCTGCTTAGCCCCAAGAGCTGGCAAACGGAGATGTCTCCTTACCTGCTCTGCACCATGGTGATGCCCCTCTGCTTTAGCGCTTTCCTGTTGGCCATCTGGAGGAGCCAGATTTCCTTGCGGGAGAACAGCCGGATGCCAAAGGCTTTCTCCAGGAGTTTGTCGACAGTCACGTGCTCAGCGATGTTCTGCACAAAAGCCTGAAGGTCTGCCTTGACATCGGTCCCCTCCTGCTCAACAGAGGTCACAGAGAGCCTGTACTGCTTCAGCAGGGCCAGAGCAATGCGGTAGAGGACCTTCTGCCCCTCCAGCAGGTAGACGTCAAAGACGCGGATGGCGTAATTGAAGGGGAGATCAAGGAAGAGCCATGATAACCATTCGGAGTAGACCTCAAAGACGTTCTCAGAGGTGTTGGCTATGAGTTTGTGAGCTGCTGGACAGTGCTTGTTGGCCAGATCCCCAAAAGTCATGCAAGAGGCCTGGTGGGCCAGGAAGGACTGGTCAATGTAGCTGGTGTGGGGAGTGTTGCTGGCGATGAGGCGAGAGATGTTCTCGAAGCACTGAGCTTCATCTTCGCTGTAGTGCAGCAGCAGAGCCACCAGCGAGGGGAGGATGGGGCTGTACGTTATGTCAGGGAACATGTTGCCAACACAGATGAGGATCTTTTTCAAGGCAGTGACCCCTTCCAGGTTGAGGCAGTACGTGGGCATGGAGCATCCTTCCAGGAACTCAGGCAGAGGGTGGGAGCTCACACTCAGCTTCCCAAAGAGCCGACTTGCCACGTCCCTGTAGACGAGAGCATCTGGGGTGACGAGCCGGCAGGGGACCTGCTGGATGAGCTGGTGGTAGACCTGAGCTCTCAGAGCGCGGCTGGATGCCCAGTAGCCTTCCCTTGCCAGCTTCTTCAGCTCCTTCGGGGGCTTGGTGAGGATGTCTAGGGCAATATGTGCCTGCGGCTCCAGGTCTGGCATCCTGTCCCAGTCCACGAACTGTCCACAGCCCAGACAAGAGGAGGTGTCGATGTCCCAGTTGTCAGCCTCGGACGTGATCACCACGGTGACTGGAGAGGAGCCAAACATCTCTGTAGGACAAAGACCTTTTATTCAACACATTTCTCCGCCTCAGGTGACAGGTTTCACTGTGGCTGACGGCGCTTTGAAGTCCTACAGCAACGTCTTGTATTTCAATAGTTATTCTCCCCCCTGCAAAGGGCGCCTTCTCGGGAGGCTTTGCCTGGCTGGAGCTGCTCGCTTTGCCTTCTCCTGCTCACATTGGCTCAGACCCCTGGTGAAACTGCTGGCCAGGGGCTCAGAGGAGTGTGGGGCCCTCCCAAGGACAGAGGGGGGCAGGGCCAATGTGTTGTCCGGGTCTGGCAGGCCAGGACCAGCCCGCTGTGAGCCCAAACGGAGCAGGCAAAGCTGTCCTCAGGTGTTTGCCGTCCCTCTTTCTGCCTCCTGCTGACGTCTCCTGACCACTCTGGCCACTCCGGTGCCAGAGAGAAGGGGCAAGGAGAAGGTGCTGGAGCAAGAGGGGCTCCCTAAGGGTGCCGGGATAGTCTGCAGGGTGCCAAAGAGTCCTTGTTTCTTGTCCCCGTGTACCAGGGAGAGCCCCCACCCAGGGGACCACACGCAGGTGCTGGGGTGCATCTAGGAAGCCCCTTGGAGACAGAAGGTCCCCAGGGGGACACTCGAGGGAGGCTCCGGCAAGCAGCACGGTGGCAGGGCTGTGGCAGCTGCCAGCCCTGTGCTGGGAGAGCAGAGTTTGAGCTCCTCCTAGGGAGAAGGGAGCAGCATTTTCCCTGGGGCTGCAGGAGAGCTCAGCTCCAAAGCCCGGACCAGACGCGAGTTGTCTCCGTGTGGGCGAGTTCTGCTGCAGTGACTGACTGGCGAGGACAATGCCCACATCAATTCCCTCATGTATTTGTCTTGGGTGTGCGCAGTCGGGTTGGGGAGTCCGGGATGCATTTGCACAGAGCCACACCTCTCTGCCCCTGCCCCAAGGGGACACAGGGGGACAGCCCCAGCTCCATACGCCACATGCATGGCAGCATGTGGTGGCAGAGTGAGGGGGTGCCTGGGCTGCTCCCGGGCTGGGTCCAGCTCTGACTCCCGCTCTCCGGTTCCATTTGGCTCCTGCTCAAGTTCAGCCAAACCAGCAGATCAGGTTCAGTTCTGGTTCAGGGAAAGGGCAGCAGTTTGAACCGGTTGCTGCTCAGCCCGACTCCCTGCTTTGACAAGGGAGGACAGGAAGGGCTGGAGCTAATGCAGCTGCCAGGTTCAGGAGTTTCAGAGGGGGGTCACAGGCAAACCCTCGGTGTGGTGCAGCATAGAAAGTTTCAAGCCATAGAAACCAGGCTGAAATGAGCTGCAGGATGAAGCAGGACTGTTTGCACCACTGTGCCCCACCAAACTGACCTCCTCGCAGCTGACCCCATCCTGAGGGTGCTGCCCTGCCTGAAGTACTGAGGAGCATCAACCTGAGCCCACCTGGCTGCTGGTGGCCCAGCCCAGGGTGCTGGCTGGTGGCTCCAGCTCTGCCAGCTCCAGGACATACCAGGCGAGCAGGGAAGGAAACGTGGCTCTGCTCCAGCCCCTCTCCTCCTCTGGATGCAGCCCTGGCACAAGCAAGAGCCTCCGGCATCTTTCCCAAGATGCTGTCCCCAGCTGCAGCTCACTCACCTTGCCGGGCACCCGTGTTCTCACCCTCGGCTGGCTCCACCATGGGGAAGCCACCGGCTGCCCCCGTGGGGGAGCGGGGCAGGCTGAGCCCCACCTGCAGCATGTTCCTGGGCTCTGGTGCACCCCTCTGCCAGGTCCCCTCTGCCTCCATCACCTGCCCTGACTTTTAAGGCGAATGCCAGCCCCGCCAGCACAGGAGGTTTATTTGGTGTAAACAGGGCAAGGGGTGGAGCAGCTCCCGCGCCCACGTTGCCTCTTCCTGCCCTGATTCTGTGCCAAGGCTGGGGAGGGGGATGTAAACACCTCGTGGGATGAGATAGCCATCGAACCAGCAACAGGACTCTAACGCTTCATCAGTGATTTTTCCCAAGGATAACCTTCATTTTCCTGCTCTGGAGTTCACCAGCGTCACGGGGCAGGGAGGGTGCCACGGGGGCGAGGGAGGGCTGGAGCCACCAAATCGCCCGTCCTTGACCGTAGGAAACATCAACCCAACCAGTAGGTTTGCAACCGCTTCCCGCTGACTAAGTCCCATGCGGGGCGGGAAGCGGGACGTCCTGCTTCAGCGTTTCCCGTCTGTCCCCGCTTTGGAATGGTTGTTATCGATTGACTTTGCCCTCGGGATGCCTCGCAGAATTACAAGTACATTGTACTTCCAGGCGAAAGAGCCGAGTTGCAGGAAAAGCACCCCCCAAGAGCTGAGAGTTGCTGCCAGCGACATCGCAGCGATCTGACATCGCTACCTGGAGAAATCCCAGTTCAGGCTGCAAATAAAGTGGGCATTTTTACAGGCATCTTAACACTTTTTAAAGATGTTTTTGCCTTAAGAAACCTTGCAATAAGAAACCTTCTCTCTTGTGATAACAGCCCCTGCGGGTCGTCCCTGCCTGGCCGCCCTGCCTGCACCTGCAGCGCTTCTTTGAGCGTCTGCCGGCATGAGTGGTCTCCCAGCGCGGTCGCTCTGCAGCCCCTCTCCTGCCTGGATGAAGCACCCGCTCCGCGATGAGCCAAAATCTGATGGTGGTGGCACTGCTGTCCTGTTGTCCCTCTCCTCCCTTTGCTCACTCTGCAACCTGGGAGCTCGAGGGGCTGTGCTGGCAAAGGGCCCCCCAGGCGGCTGTGCTGGGTGGGAGGAAGGCAAGGGGCTGTTTCTAGGGGGGAGGCTCCTGCTCTGCACCCAGAGCCCGTCTTGGGGGGCTCTGTTCCACAGGCCACATCTGAGGGGTAGGTGACAGCCCCCAGCTCCACTCCTGGGGGTCCCCACACCACACCCAGCTCTGGTTCCTGGTGCTGAGGGGTCCTTTGGTCTCCCTCCCACTCACACCCTTTTGCCCAGGCTGTTACAGCAGTGGGTCCTGCCACTTTTCCCCAGCACCTTGTCGGCCACCCTCTCCTCGCTGGCTTTTTCCAGGACAGCCTGAAGCAGCTCTGAACCATCCTGCAGCCCCTGCCACCGCCTGCCTGCTCCCCAGCAGACACTCCACTCCACACCGAGACAGGAGACAGAAGTGAATTAGGGATGGTGCAAAATGGATCATGGCTTCATGTGCTTTTAATGGTGAAAAAATTAAATATGTAGCAGCTGCGCTGGCTCCGGATGAGCTGCACACCTGAAGACCATGAGTGTTTCACAGGTCCTCCTCGGCCATGGCTTCGTGGTCCTGAGTGCCCATCTCAAGAGTACTGGTCTCAGCCCCTCCACCACAGGAGCAGGATGTGTCCCTGCGCGTCCCAGCACGTCCCCTCACTCTGCCCGGCACACAGGAATCGAGGTGGTGCCTGGGGGTGCCACCCCCGGGCGTGGCTTTGCTCCAGCAGCACCTGCTCCCCGTGGCACGTGTGGCTCCTTTTGCTCCTTGCTCAAAAGCCACCCCAGCCCCAGCCATCCCAAACGGGCTTTGCCAGCGGGTTCGATTGCTCACCGGGAGCACAACGGGTGCTGTAAACACGGTGATGAGGCCGTGCTCGTTATCGAGGCCACGTTACGAGGGCAATAAACCATCGCTATCCCTGCCTTGCCGCTGCTTTTCAGGCAGTTCTAATGACGTTGGTACCTGCATTGATTTGCGTCATGAATCACACCCAAAAAAACAGAGAAGAGGCCAAATGCTGGGGGCGAGGTGTGGGAAAGGCTCTTCGGGCTTGGGCGCCGCAAAAGTGGGGACCTGCAGAGCCCTTCGCAGCCAGAACACCGACGGTGTCGACAAATTCCAGGTCAGGGGCAGCCTGGCCCTGCCCTGCCTGGGGGACAGGGACGAGGGGGACGGCAGCGACTGTCACCTGGATGGGCAGGGATTTGGAGAAGGGAAAGGCAGAGCCAGGGAGGAAAGGCCGTGGGGAGCCCGTGGGGCTGGAGCCGCCATGCCGACCCTTCAGCGTCATGAGCTGCAGCGCAGGGTGGGAAAGGGACAGCGTAACCCACTGCGCAGCCTTGGGTTCATGTGGCGGAGAGATGGGGAGGAAGGAGGGAAGCAAGGAGGGAGGAAGCAGGAAGGATGGAGGGAGGAACAAGGGGGGAAGGAGATAGGAAGGAAGGAGGAGGAAGGGGGAGACACTGGAACGTGTCCCAGATGGGGCTTGGTCCCAGCAGTGACCCCACTGAGGCATCGGGTGGGGAGGCTCCTCGCCCTTGTCTGTTACGCTGGTATTTAATGTTGGCGCAAACCCCTGACAAACAAAAAAGCATTTTTTCCCACAAAAGACTCCGTTCTTAACGTGCCAACCCCGCCGTGGATCCTGGCGTCTGGTAACACGGCGATAACGCCACTGGGACGCAGAGGATTGATTCCCGCTTCCCAGCATGGCTCTGCTCCCTCCAGACTTCCCTGCGCAGAGATAAACTGCTCTGACTCCCCGGGCTGTTATTTCAGGGAATTACAGAGGCCAGGGAAATGGACCGAGCAGAGAAGCCGGTCCTTTCGCTGGGCTGCACCTTCGCCTCTTCCCGCGCATTTTCTGCTTCTCTGGAAGATGAAAAAGGGCTCCTGGAAAATCAAGAAGAAGCAACGGGCTTGGATGATGCAGTTTTGCTCCTGACTCGAGCATCTTTCTGCCACCCCCAGGTCCCCGAGGGCGTGGGGGTACTGGCCGCGTCCCCGCACTTTCTCTGCCTCCTGGTTTTCTCTGTCCCAGTTGTTTTCCAGCCTGTGGTACTAAAGCTCCCCCAGCACAGTTTGTGTTGAAGGTTTCCCCACTGCTGTGCTTATAGCTGTACATTTTAATCCAGACCATATTACTGCAGTAGCAACGTATGGGTGCCCTGATGGCATCAAGCACCCGAGTCGGGTGCAAGCTGCACACAGGAGACCATGGGTGCCCCGAGGAGCTGCTGCTGAATTCACAGCTCACTGCTAATGTGCAAAATGGAAACTCTCGAGCATTTCCTCCTCCCTCAGCAGCCAGGGCTGGAGCTGCACAACACCCTGGGGCCCGGCCTGACGCACCAGCCTTTGTCCCTCCCCGCGCAGCAGCATCACCCAGCGCATGCTGCAAAAATCCCACATCCCCCCTTGGCTTTAGGAAAAGCATCGCATCCTCACACCAAGGGCTAGAGCACATTCCCAGAGCTGGGTGCCCAGGGTGGCACCCAGGCAGCTTTG
>NW_010415245.1:0-226 GCF_000710305.1 Buceros rhinoceros silvestris
TAATAGAGCGAGACAAGGCGGTTACGATTGTCTGGTGGCTCTTCTGGAAACCTGCTGGTGCTTTCAAACCCTCGCACCTCACCCAGAGCCGCCCGACAGCCAGCTTGGTTTCCTCGGGGGACTCGGGGGCTCACCAACATGCCTAAAGCTGCACCTTGCAAAATCCGGCGGGATGACTCGGTGCCTCGCCGGAGGGAGGGGAGCTGAGCCAGCCCCGTCCCGGCGG
>NW_010415245.1:400-7516 GCF_000710305.1 Buceros rhinoceros silvestris
GCCGCGGCTGCGGGGAAGCGAAGGCTTCTCAGAGCCATAGCTCAGCAGCCAGCGCTTGCCACGGACCCTGGTTCAGGCTGGGAAAAGCATTCTACATTTTTGATGTAATGTTTCCTAATGTTTCACCCAACGACCCATAAATTTCGCAAGAACAAGCCTATAAAGGGTTTGTTTGAGGAGAAAAGGACAGATTGCTACAGGCTGTAACTCTGCCGAGCGAGGGGCCTTAAAGAAGCTCTTGACAAACAGCAGCAGCAGCCCTGTACGTGCACAGGACCGTTCCGCAGGGGACGGCGCTCAGACCTCCCCAGCCCCGTCCTGGCTGCTCCTCCAAACCTGCCTCTCCCCGGGCTGCTCCTCGGCTGGGCGCGGGGACAGATCCTCCCTCTGCGCCGTGGCGGTGCCAGCCCCGGTTAATGCACCTGCTGGGGACACCCAGGGCAGCGCGGAGATGGTGCCAACGCTTCGCAGGAGTCTTCTGAGCGGAGTGCGGAGCACAGCACGCGGCCGGGGCACTCGCACTGAGGAGGACACCTCTGAGCCACCTCGTCAGCGAAATTTAAATTTCTCTAAACGGTTATTTTAAAAGTGGGGAGAAAGACCTTTCTGGGTGTGAGTGATCTCGTTGCTCACTGACCACGCGCCATCCTTGTTGCGCTGGAGCAGTTCCAGTACCTTTGGCATGCGCAGGTCCTAAGTGCTCTTCAGACTTGTTAGTAACAGTCAGCGAGACAATCAGCACATGCTAAAGTCCTGCTCTGACAGTGCAATCAATTAAATATCAATTAATCAGTTAATCAGTATAGAGGGTACACCGAACAATGCCAGTCATGGCGAGTCTCTAACCCGGAACATTTCCTGATGGTTCCACGTGTGTAGCTGGACAGGTATGCGATTTTTTTGCGAGGCAGTTTTGGACGGGGGGGTTTCAGTCCGCAGGGCAGAGCTGGAGCTGTGCTGCAACACTTTCCCACCTGTACTCATTAGAACAGCTAAATATCCCCCTTCCTCCACATCACCTGAGTTTGCGTCTTCTGACGTGGTCATTGTCTGCCAATATCCTTGCAAGTGAAATTTAGTGATGCTCCTGAAGAGTGCTTTTTAAACTCAGATACACAGATACCCTCATAACTGCGTCATCAGTGTGAGGCTGACACTCAGATGCGTAATTATAATGCTGCGTCCTTGCTGCTACCTGTGTGAGGGAATGAGGAATGACCGTGTGTCCTGCATACCTCAACGCCTGCCAGGAATTCCCACTGCGGACCTCAAGGTTTGCTGTCCTGCAGAGCCGAGGCTTTATCGAACGAGGCTTTATCTCCAAGAGAACTTGGAGAAAAAATATTCAAGAATTTAGGAGTTTGCTTCTAAATAGGAAGAGACTAACTTTGCCATGGAGGCTGACACAAGTTCCTCTTCCAGCTGTGGAGATAGGGAAGATGCCAAGATCCTGGCGAACCAAACGGTGGCACTCTCCAGGACTCTGGCCGATACAACGGCTTGTCCTGGCCCGGGGACCCTGGCACCAGTGGGGGTGCAGAACGGTTCCTCAGCACTGACATTCATGGCACTGGTGCTTTGGTCCTGGGGGAGTTGCCTGAACGATTCTGTTTCTAGAATACTCCTCCTTGCTTTTCCTTCCTTTCTCCTCTGGTCTGGGGCTGTTCACACTAGAAAGTCTGCCCATCTGCAGCCTCTGGAACCCCCAAACACTTCTCTTGGTTAAGCCAGCACAGGTGGCCCTGGAGACCTTTTCCCCTCGGCCACGTCCTGCCTGTGCTTTAACCTGATTTGTATGTGTCTGTGATGTGAGTGATACACCTACCCAGAGCCCGAGCCCTCCAGAAGCCACTGCTCGTTTCCATAGACCCCCATAAATGGATAACTGGCTCTTTTAATCTTGTTACTAAATTGTAATGTAATTATCCCTCTAATCCTTTGGAGCAAGAGCAGAACTCAGCCACCAATATAAAATTAAAAAAAAACCCCTACAGTAATCATAGATTCTAAAAGTATTTATTTTGTGCTGCTCTCAGATAGGCTGTGTATAACATTTTATTTCAGAGGAATAAAGCCATGTAGTGCACTTTGTGGCTGCACTGTGATTAAGTCCTTTTTAATCTGCTGTGTATGTTGAGGTGCAGCGCTTTCCCAGCACAGCTCCCTCCATGCCAGACTCTCTATTAATGGGGTTACCGGCTTATCGGAAAGAGGCGGAATTACCCAGCTCCAGGAGGTTTTTGCTCTGATCTGCTTAGAATCCCGGGCCATTTCAGGGCAGGGAGGGCTCAGGGACGGTAAGCCTGTTTCCTCCTCAGGACCATGTGCCCCTCACTGCTCTATTTTCTTGCAAGAAACTTTCTAGCTGGTAAATCTGTTTAGAGTGATTGGTTCCTGCTGCTCTGTCTGCCTGTCTGTCTGTCTGCCTCTCCATGGGCAGTCAGTGGCTGGGCAGCTGACACTGCTGACAGAGGGGTGGGGAAGCAGGGACGGAGCCAGCAGATGGGTCAGCGAGGTAGCTGAGGTCACTTGGACATGGTCATAGTGAGCACAATAAAAGCACGTGTGAAGGAAGAAATTGCTGGCAATGGGTCAGGGAAGTGCCGTTGGCTCCAGAGTCTGGGGTACCTGGTGCCATCAGGAAAAGGCAGCTGGTGCAGAGCACGGAGCCACCCCACTTGTAACCCCGCTGCAGCGTCCTCCTCCGCACCAGCGTTCCACAGTGACAGATCCTGGTCATTCCTCTTCAACCACAGCTCCCAAATCTGAGAGGTGGTGGTGAAGCGGCGATGGGGACCAGGGTGGTGAAGGCTGCGCTCAGGACATGCAGAGCACGGCGAGAAGGGCTTTGCTTCACGCAGCACAGCCCCGATGATGTGGGGTCATGTCAAAAATAATTTGGCTGGTGCAAAAGCATCCTCTGCAAACAGATGGGCTTGCAGACAGAAACGTGGGGGCCCGTGGCGGCATTTGCGCGATGTGAAGGAAGAAGCATAGGCACAAGGGACCCCCGTTTCTGGTTTGCTCTGCGCCTGGCACATGGGGCGAGGTAGGAAAAGAGAAAGGAGTGGGTCAGGGATGTGCTAGTGTCTTGTCACAAAGCATTTGCTGACCTTTCTGTAAATATTTCTCAGAAAAGGCTAAATGCCCGGGTCAGTTCAGAGGGTGCCGTGCTGTGATCAGCACTTTGCCCGAGGCCACGGCCACGGCTGCCTTTGACAAATAGCAGTTGACCCGAGCCACTGCGGGCGCAGGCAGCCACGCGGCGCGGGGGCAAGCCTGTCCCGCAGCACGCTGCTGGCCGAACACTGTCGTGAGCGCCTGCTCCCCCCGCTGTGGAGGGTTCATTGCTAACGGCCACAACTTCCAGGAGTGGGCAGATGATGTTTTGGGGGAAATAATGCAGTTTAGACCTTAATGAAGTGAACGCTGCAGAACACAAGACATTTATGAAATGCCACTTCTCACCTGATGACTATGCCTTGATTTTCTAACCCCAAATTAAAGAGGCTTTACCCATTCACATTGCAAATGCCAGATATGAAGTGGAGAGAGTAGTTTCATGGAAGGTCATATCATCTGACTTAAAACAACATGACACAAGAGCAAAAAAAGGGTTTTATAGGGATGATTTTAAATGTGTAGTGTATTCCTTCTTTTTTTGTCATTTGATGGCAGAAACTACTGAGCAGAAATTAAAGCCTGGAGATTCATACAGTGACATCTCACAGACCAGACCCCTGCAAATACCGCGCTGCTAAATGCAAACAGCTGAAGAAACACCCCACGAACAGCGTTGATCAGAAGGACGTGCCGCAGCTGGCGTGGCATTTTGTCAGCTCTAGCAGTCACGAAAAACCTGCCCTGGTTTCTTACATCAGTTTAGCTCTGGATCCCATTGGACCAGCTTGTGTTGGTGAAAATGAAGCTGATGTGGTGGAACCTGGTAACAAATCTTCACGACAGCGTCTGAGCGCAGGAGGCTGCACAGGACTTGGGCTGGAGTGCAGCGCCTGCGCCGAGCAGCTCTGGGTCTGCGCAGCTGCCCTGGCTGCGGCTGCGAGCCAGGGGAGGCAGGTGAGGGAAGGACACGCTGCACAGGAGCCTTCAACGTGCTTTCCTTCTCGTGCCGAGTCGCTGGCATGCCAGGGCTTTCCCGAGCTGGTCTCTCTTCCCGCCCTGCCCCAAACGCTGCCTGTGACTGTGCACGGCTGCTCCCTGCTCGTGCTCACCGCCGGCACAATTCCTGCCTGCTAACGTCCCCCCCTGCTCCCAGAGGCACAGGCACAGAGGGGGATTTGCTAAAGGTGGTGTCAGAAGTTCAGCACCCCCACGGCATCCAGAGCGCTGGAGGAATGCTGAGGGGTTGGCACGAGCGTCGAGGGCTCGGTGTGCCTCCCCGCTCTGACACCAACGGCTCCGCGAGCGAGTGTGCCCGGCGGCTGCTCCATTACGCGTGTGCGCAGGAATGTGTGTGCATGTGTGCGTGGGAATGCCTTAGGCCCCCAGCCTGCTAAGATTTATGTACGTGCTTAACTCTTAGCAGATGAGAAATCCCACCGAGACTATGCATGTGCTACAGGTTAAAGACAGGCATAAAGCTTTGAGGAGTCTAAATCTTAGATTATAAAGATTATAAATTTTAGGAGAACAAGGACAGCCTCTGTCTGTACGGCAGCAGTGTCCTGCAGATAAGGGACAGTTTCTGCCTGCAGTTACACCACCTCACCTTCACCCCCACCCTTGGTGCCGGCACAGCGCTGGCGTGCAGCCCTGGTGGGTGCCAGGCCCAGCCCGGGCATCTGGGCAGGCTGGTGGTCACAGTGAGGCATCAGGGGAGTGGATTTCTCCATGCACTAGCGCAGCAACTCAAAGGAAGGGAATGCGACGAGAAACAGATGATCCATCCATTCCTCTGGCAGCACTGGGGATCCTACACTCGTAAACAGGACCATGGAACCAATCGCAGGCTGCTGGTGACACTTGCCCGGGAGAGCTGGCCAGGCCTGGGGGTCTTTGCTGGCATCGGTCCCTCTCCTGCCTCCTCAGCAAGATGATGCGGCAAGAACCGAATACAAAAAATGGGGACGTGCCTGACCTTCGGCAGAGCAGCCGTGCTCAGGTGGGGCAGTGCTGGGTGGCAGAGCCGTGGTGCAGGTCTGGGGGTCCGAGGGACCCCACTGGCCACCAGTGACCCAGCCCTGTCACAGGGAGCGCTGTGGCATGCAGGTGGCACCAGCCATCCAGATTTGCTTGGTAATAATTTCAAAAAAACAGGGCAGGCGGAAACTATTTCCTGCGACTCTGTATTTTTAATTCATATTTTCACAGCTCTGCCTGTCCTAAATCCCAAGCAGATGGTGCAACTCAGCCTGTCTCCTCCAGCAAGGGCGATCCCGGGGGCCTCCCTGCAGAGAGTGCGCGTTTCAAAGGATAAACCAGCCAGCACGTCTTACCCTGATCTGGACCAAGCGTCCAAACCCTTCATCCCTCTTCACACAGAGCTGCCCCTGCCTTGCCCCGGCTCCTGCCGGGGCTTCCTTCTCTCTGCTAACGGGGGAGCAGAGCCACCAGCTCTCAGACCTGCGCTCGGAAGTGAAGGTAGCTGTGAAACACGAGAACCAGAAGTCAAAAACACCAGGGAAAACAAAAAGATGAAAGAAGGAGAGTCCCTGTATGACTTCTCCGATTGATGCTACAAACGTGGGAACCCTTCACGGCGCAGCGGAGACCCCAGCCGCGGGCAGCGCGGGGCAAGGGGAGCCCTTACAAAGCCCCTTCCCCGCGCTCACAGCACGTTTTTGTGCTCATGAAGCATTTCTGCGCCAACAAATCCCGTTTGATAATTGTGTTGCAAAAGCCTCACTCTGAATATTTAATAGAATTATTGCTAGTTATCAGCACAAGTAGGTGATAAATCACCAGCCGCCTTTCCCCAACACCAGGCAGAGCTATTAGGGGGTTTCAATCACGCTTCCCACCCTGCCCCCGTGTCAGAATGACCATGAATTAAAAAGAAAAACAAACAGCCTGCCCCCGCCTCCCTGGGTTTCATTCCTTTATGAAATAAAAAGATAAAGCGGCACTTCTGGGCTCTGGCCTGGGCCCAGCTGTCCCCAAGTGCCACAGCCCAACTTTTCGGGTCCCTCACCCCTCTGGCACCGCCGCCCCCCCGCAGTCCCCCGGCTCAGCTCCCCTCCGCCGTGTGTGACTGAGGTGATCTTTTAGCTGCCCTTTGTCTTGGAAAAAAATTAATTCTCATTTGCATTACCTCGACTAAATGTCACCCACCGATATTTTGTTAGACATTAGCAGTGCTGGCAGAGAGGGGCACGGGATAATTGCGTTCTGCCTAGCGCTGGGATTTACATAATTTCAGACAGCAATTAAAGAATCCCTGGGAATTTTTTTTTTCTCTTCCAACCTCTCCTACAAAGAAAGTGTTCGTTTACATTAAGCGCTCAGCTCCTCGCTGTTCATTTGCATAAAATTAAAGGTTTTTGTGTTCTGGAACAGCAGGGTAACATTTAAAATTCCGTTTCAAAAAGCTCACCTTAGAATAATAAAATGTTAATATCATTTCACAGGCTGGAGAAAGGTTGCCAGCTGCCTTTCACTTCAAACTTTTATCCAATACTAACTGTTTGGGTGGGTGATATTATTAATATTTTTTTGGTTAAGATATAAACTTTCTTGAAAAAGTGCAGGGATGTAAATGTTTCTACCGATGGGTCTCTGCAGGGCTACTCCGGAGCAGAATGTTTGTTTACTCCATAGTTTTTTAATTAAAAAATCATGCAAAGGAGCAGCAGTGGAATATTACAGGCTTTAATGTGCCGTCATACTCCAGACTACGAGAGGAAATGCAATTTGGATCAAACCCCTCTCATCTGCTTTCATGGAGATGGAAGCGGCTCTCCAACGCGAGCCCTAACGCGAGATAACTTCTGCTCTGAGACGGCGTTTCCGTGCCCAGCACAGTGCACAGGCAGCAGAGGTGGCACCATGGAATGACAGCTGAGACCCAGCACCTTGTCCCCAAGCCTGGTGGGGTCCCCCTGGACCCCCTCCCCACTTCAGCCCCCCTGGAGCCCAGGGGAGCAGAAGGGCTGGCGA
>NW_010415245.1:7708-8188 GCF_000710305.1 Buceros rhinoceros silvestris
CCCCGGGCCACCGTGGCACTGGCACCTCTGGCAGGGACAGCACAGCCCCTCGCCCACAGCCCCCGGTCCTGCGGGACGGAGCGCACACCAGTCCGGCAGCCGCCGAGGAGGAGATGGCGGCACAGGGGGGTCTGTGCCCCGATGCGTGCAGGAGAGAGCTGGGAGCAGAGGCCGAGGGCCGTCTGAGCCGAGGATCTCCCAGCCATCAGCTGCCTGTATCCTGGGCACTCTATCAGCACTAAATAATAAAAAATGACATTTCCATTTGAAGACGACACTGTTGAGGTCCCTGACTGACCTTTCTCTGTCACCAGGGTCTCTGGTGCCTGGGAGGAGTTGTCAGCAGCGCTGCCTGTCCCGTGTGCTGAGGACAGAGCCCCAGCAAGGCGCGTTGCAGGGAGGACAGGCTCTGCAGGGCTCTCCCACCTTGCCACGGCAGCCAGGCAGGGACCGGGGCCCAGGGCGCACCCTGCCTGGTGC
>NW_010415245.1:8320-8755 GCF_000710305.1 Buceros rhinoceros silvestris
GCTGGGGTGCTGCGGGACGAGCAGCGCTGGCTGTGGGGAGGTGGGACAGATTCAGCCCCAGAGCAGCAGCACGCTGTCTCCTGCATGATCCCATGGTGACCCCAGCAGAGGAGCAGTGACAGCAGAGAGGAGCCTCCGAAAAGCATGTGCATGATGCTCCTCATGCAGCAATTGCATCGCTTGCAAGGCAGGAGCGGTGCTGCTGGGATGTGAGGACAAGGGAGCGATGCTGCAGGGTGACTTTCACAGCAGAGAGGTGGCAGATATCCTCCAGCAAGGATGGGGCTCAGTCACAGTGGATCAGGCACCCCTGGGTGGCTCCGAGGGCCTGGGGAGGGAGGCTTTGGGCAGCAGATCCCACAGCGGCTGGAAATTCAGTTTGGGAGAAACCCTTGCTCTGGGTGTGACCCCTCTGCTGGCTTCGTTGGCCAGGGA
>NW_010415245.1:8826-12077 GCF_000710305.1 Buceros rhinoceros silvestris
ATCCCCCCGCGGCTGGAAATTCAGTTTGGGAGAAACCCTTGCTCTGGGTCTGTCCCCTCTGCTGGCTTCGTTGGCCAGGGACGGCAAAGCCCAGGCACCACGCCCTGCCCTCTGGCACTCTTGGCGTCAGGGGGTCCCCACCACACATGCCCCACTCTCGCTCCTCCTCCCTTTGTCAACCTTATCCTCCCGATGCTTGCCAGAACCTACCCTGCTCCTCTGCAGCCCCCACCCCGGCCACCAGCATCCCTCCCTGGCCACCAGCATCCCTCCCTCGCCACCAGCATCCCTCCCCAGCGCCCCTGCCCCCGACGGCCGTCCCCGGGGCTCTCCTTCAGGAGGAGATCTCGCGGCAGCAGCGGAGGCAGGAGGAGATCTTCCACCTGGCAGTCCTCTTATCTGCCACCATTTGGGGCTGCTGTAGGATTGTTGCAAAAAGTATTTCATTAAAAATGAATCCGAATCCCAGCCGCTGCGTTATCTGACTGGCTCACAGGCAGGAGAACGCCCAGCACAGCCTGCGGTCCCTGGTGCCCGTGTTTGATTTCTGCTGTAGTCTCCAGGCCACTGAAGCTCCTACCTGCCTGCCAGCAAGGGCCATTCTTTTTTTTTTCTTAATGATTTGCCCAGGGAATCTACACCTCTGCAGCTACATCGGACACGAGCACAGGACAGGCTCAGGCTTGTAAACATCCAGCTCACCAGTGACCTATTGTAAACGTTTTCCAAACTGTTTGTGTCTCTGGGAAGTGAGAATTATTGTTGCATTCCTGTAAAAACAAACACAAATCAGGAGCTGCGTGCTGTACACTTCATGTGAGAAGCTCACAAGAAAAACATGTGCCAGTCTGGTGCCAGTCTGGTGCCAGCCAGCACCTGCATCACTCACGTCACCTCGTCTGCCGGGACATGTCCCTGTTTGGGGTTTTCCCATGCCCCTCCTGAGAAGTTTTAAAAGCCAACACAAAACCTGGCTGTTGGGCGTGAGTAAAGCAACAAGCTGGCACCAAGGCAGAGAACGAGAGGTAAAATGTTTTACTTAGGGAACACACAGAGTGACCCCCCTCCTCCATGGACGCCTGAGCAGGCAGCAGGGAGCTGAGAGGGGCTGGGCAGGGCTCTGGAGAGCAGGTACCGCACCCCCGAAGAGATGGGGACCACGCACTCACTTCTCCTCTCACACCCCAGCCCCTGCGACGGAAGGACGAGATGCTTTAATTTATACAGCAAAAAATGTGTATTTTCTGTCATTGTGCTTTTAACTCCTCATGGACGTTTTTCACATCTGTTGTGTCGGGACTAGCAGGAGTGACATTTTCCTGCTCAAAATGACCTGTGAAGGCTGTGGTCCTGCACCATGGACATATGAGCACACGTCACCCACCCTCCCACGTACGGGAGCCCAGAGCATCGCACACAATCGCGGTGGATGTGCGGAACCATGGACACGTCAAAGCATGGACGTGCCACTGTGTGCTGGGCTCACAGATGCGGAGACGCGCACGTGGATCGCACGTGAACTCAACACCGAGGAGCAAGTGGTGGGTTCATGGGCAGATCAGATCCCAGAGCTTTATCCTTGTGGGAGACCTTAACTCTTCAGAAGCCATTTCCCACATGCAAATGAAACAAACTTTAAAAAAAATATTTACTTTGGAATTTCTCTTTGGAAAAAGCATTTTTAAGTCTCTAATTTAAAAATTTTTCATTATTTTTACACTGTTTTATGACATCAGAAGTAGTGCATAATGTGACCTGTCATATCATGTCAAGTCATGTCATAATATGCATAATGGTAGAAGAAGTGCATAATATTACATGTCATATTGACATAATCAGAATATTCTATTATTATTGACTTTGCAAACCAATTACACCACAGACAGGAAATACTTTGCTCTAGAAAATAAGATTAAGAAAGGTACTACCTATAACAAATAGCAGCTATTTCCCTTTATAACTGTATTTGCGTTTTCAGTGTATTCGTATAAAAATATTTTGACTACTATATTATGTCACATTATGGGCTGCTACACATAATTCCACAAAATAATGGAATAAGAAAAATTAAAACGGTCCCAGTAAAATGTTCGCTTTGAAACAATTTCTATTTTTCATAATAAACAATTCTCAAAACAAAAAATTAGCAAATCCTTCTGTGTATGAAACCTGGAAGGTCCCCGTATGAAACACCTACATGCAAACAGCTGCGTAAACAAAACTTGGCGTGTCCAGAGCAGGGCAGCGGAGCTGGGGCAGGGTCTGGGGCACAATGCGCTGAGGAGCGGCTGAGGGACCCGGAGGGGGTTGAGCCTGGAGCAAAGGAGGCTCCGGGGAGACCTTCCAGCTCTGACAACTCCCTGGCAGGAGGGTGCAGCAAGGGGGGGTCGTCTCTTCTCCCCAGGAACAAGTGACAGGACGAGAGGAACCGGCCTCCAGTTGCCCCGAGGCGAGGTTGGAGTTGTCCCTGAGGAGCCATTTCTGTCCCGTTGGGGTTGTCCCGGTGTGTCCCAGGCTGCCCAGGGCAGTGGTGGAGTCCCCATCCCTGGAGGGGTTTCCCAGCCGTGTGGAGGTGCTGCTGAGGGACAGGGGTCAGCGGGGACCTGGCAGTGCTGGGGGAGTGCTGGGACTCGATCTTAAAGGTCTTTTCCAACCTGAACAACCCTATGACTGATTCTAGACACAACAATCTTCGAGAAGTCGCCCGGTAGCTCTGCAGTGTTTGTGGAGGAGCAGTGCCAGCAGTTTGGAGCGTCACATCATGCTCTTCCGTGCAACAGCCGTGCTCACCCGCTTGTGCATGCACAGCCCAGCCCACTCCCCCAGAGCCAGCCCCTCCACGCTCGGGCTCGCACTGAGCCCACTGGGATTTCTAATTGACTTGACACGTTATAAATTGCCTAACTTGGTTGTGATTGCTGTGAAGAATGGTACTTTAAAGGACTCAATATCTGTATATCTCCCTTTGATAAACATTGGCTTGCTGAGCTTAGATCTTATTTATTTACCCTTGGAGCAGGTTCATTACTATGTATTAGGTAGATATGACATATTTATGGAAATATGGGGACTCTTTGTGGAATATATTAAGATTAAATAAATCATTGACTGTGTGGTCAAGAACTACAGCAATCCTGATGAATGATTCCATGACTTTTTTTTGATCCTTGTATAATTAAGAGCCATCCCCTTTGTCTTCCTGGACTCCAGCAGAATTTCCTGCACCACCCCTAGCGCGCTGGGGAGGGAAA
>NW_010415245.1:12194-19634 GCF_000710305.1 Buceros rhinoceros silvestris
CTTTGCTGGGGAAGGAAGCCCCAGGCTCTACGCGGCCCACACCTGTGTGAAAGGATAGAGAAGGGCACCTGGGAGACCCCAATACGTCCAGACCCCCAAACCCAGCCCCCGGGAACCTGCTCAGCAAGCTGGGAAACGGTTCCGATTTCATGATCCCGCATCATCCCTTTCGCTGTCATCTGCCATGTGCATCCATTAACCAATGGATTTGCATACCTAATGGTGCATTTTCACAAATTAGTGCTAATTACATTTAAACCAACTATTGTGATACGAGTCAATGAGAGCCACAGCTCATGACATAAACCCTGTTGCACGTGACCCTTGGCCTCACTGCAGACTTTGAAGGAGAAACAGGGAGCACAAACTGCAGAGCAGCGGCGTGACCCCACCGGCTGACCCAGCGCAAAAGGCTTTTCTGGTGGCCGTAAGCCAGCCGGGCTTAGAGAGAGCAGAGCCACCACGGGGGCTCCCCAGCCGCCCGCCGGCCCCTGGCATTTGAGGGGTTCTCTCTCCTTTCTTCCCAGTCTCGCTCTGTAGTTGGTCTTTGGTAACAGTATAAAACCAGCATCAGTGTAACAAAACCAGCATCGGTATAAAACCAGCATCAGCGCACGCGATTACGTGACCTGAAGGGCCCCAGGTCCAGTCGTCCCCGCAGCAGCAGACCCCCGACCGACCGCCTGTCCCACCAGCACCTGTGCCACACGCACAAGGCCAGCGCTTGCCAGGGCTGGTCACCACCACAGGGAGCACCTCGGGCTCTTCCTCCTGAATCACATTCATTTGTTTTCCAGCATCTCTGCTCCCTCCCAGGCTGCTGGGGGTTCCGCCGGGGTACCAGGCAGCCAGCGCTGGGCCAAACACGGCAGTGGCCAGGGCGCCTCTGCAGGACACGTGCCATCTCCTCCTTTTGGCACAGGACAATTAATAAAAGCCTGCAAATACTGGGGGTTCTCAAGGGTAGTTAAGTAGCAAACTATCTGTTGATAATAAAATCCGTGTGCTTCTCGCAGATATCCAATTTGCCTACTACCCAAAGAGAGGAATTGGGTGTCTGCTTCCTAAATTGTTTTAATCTCTGGCAAAGAGTGCTTCTGGCAGGGTCCCTCAGCTGGAAAATAGGAAGTGAGTTAGAAACAATAGACAAACGTGAATAACACGGAGCTTAAGATGTCTGATCTCGGTCTGGAGAAGCGAAGTTCAAATAGAGTCCTCAATTCACTTGTGTGTGACCATGCTGGAGGGGAGAGAGCCCTTCCTGGAGAGGACTGGGGATGCTCTGTCAGGTCTGGCAGCACTCCCACCTAGCTGCCCAGCACAGGGTCCCCCCTGGGAGAGGGGACATGCTGCTGCCATGCCAGGCGCAGGCGGATGCCAGTGACACTGGGGACGCACATGGTACCATGGGCTCCAGCAGGCTTTTACACAAGTCATCTTTTTTCTTCCCTTTTGAGGCATTTAGGTGCATCCCACTGCCGACCTTCCCAGATCCAGCCGCTCATAGCGGTGCCAGCGAGAGTCGGCGTGGCTGTGGAACCTCCGATACACCCACCTGGGTGCCAGGCACCCTCACCCCTCACCTGCCCTCTGCACCCACATCCCACCCCTGCTCCTACCCAGCTCTGCTGCCAGACTGTATCTGTGCTTGATCTTCACAAACATTTTCTCAAAACATCTTCAAATGATTTTTCACAATAGTCTTAAAGGATTTAAAAAAAAACCCAATCCTTAAAATCTTGGGGAAAAAATAACCTTCCACTTATCTCCCAGCAAAGAGGTTCCATCTTCTCTAACCCTGTTAATAACGTTCATGTCACTGTGACACCAGCCGAAGTTTTCTGTGCAAAGAGGCCCCATGGCAAACAGTTGTCCCCCGCAGAGCAGGGAGACTCCTGCAGCAGCCTGCTCGCTGGGCTCTGGTCTGTGTGGGGACCGGACCTCCGCCCAGGGCCGTACGGACATGACCAGCCTGGCGCCTGCAGAGCTCGCCTCTGGAACCAGCCCTGTCACCGGGCAGAGGGATCCCCCAGGGCCAGCGCGCCATGTCTGCAACAGACCCCGTAGTTCTCCAAATCGCAGCCTTTTCTGTGAGGACAGTGCTCTCGGAGTCGCACACCAGCGCTGCAAGCGCTGCTCTGAACACTAAAGGAAATGCTCTGTTCCATCGCACTAAGTAAAACAATTCAAACCGGGAAAATCTTGATAAAAGTTTAATTAGGAAAGCGGACTCCATCTGTAACGTATCCCCACTCTCCCCATGTGTTAACCCTTTTGCCATAAATCTGCCACCCTTGAAGAAACCTGCCTTCCTCACAAAACCTACTCAGGGTTCACATTATTTTAATCAGTTAGAGGGGTTTAATACATTATTGATTTTTAGGAGAATTGAAAAAGCTCCCGTATTAAGTCCAGGTTGCTTATTCTTTCTGTATATGACATTCAGGTACTTGTGAAAAATTATACCAATTATGAAATCAGCCATTTACTGCTTCAAAGTGCAATCAGTTGTCACACTGGAAAGCACTTGCTCCTGAATATTATTAGTTGGGCTCTGTGCACAGGAAAGTGCTGAGAGGAAAGACTTTAACCAAAGGGCAATTGCATGAAATTTACTTAGAAATAGCTATTTATCACCCTTGGATTTCCTACTGTTCAAATCCACTGCAGACACTTTATGGAATGAAACAGCCATCTCACCGACGTAACTCAGCCAACTGAGGGGGTTTTTTCCTCGCTGACATTAAATGAAAAATTTAGAAGTCATTGTAACAGCTTAAAGATGCATTATCCTTTTTGATGTGCAATTTTAGCTTCATATCAAAAGCCATATAAAATAACCCCCGCACAAACACAAAAAAGGAACTTTTAAAAGTTTTATGACATGTAGTTCATCTTACCTTTTATGCATCTAACAGGCACCGCTTCTCCTGCTGTTCTCGGAGACCATTGCATGATTACCACGATGGGGGAGAAAATATTGCCATAGCAGCAGCAGAACCAGCCGAAGGACGGATTAGTCTCTGGAGCCCGGGAAATGGAAGGGGGGAAGCTGAGCACCACAGCGCCAGCAAATTCCTGCGAAGCCAGAGCGCGGTGGAATTGCGGGAGAGCTGCCCATTAGAGGAGCCTTCAGTTGTGTCACAAACTGCCACCATTAATGGGTTTTGCTGCAGGCGATGAAGTGAGAGGGAACATAAATTAAAGAGGGTACATTGAAGAGAAATTTCTAGCTCAGTAAAGATGTCTTGTCTGCTTGTTCTCCAGAGCGGACAAGAATTCCAGAAGGCAAGGTCAACTTCTCAAAGGCAAGATGGAGCTGGTCAGTCGAGGAGCATTGGGGCAGCATCGTTAACGTGCAGGACTAACTGGTATTTGAAGACTAGTAGGTGTGACCACGGCCCTGGTTTATCTCCCTGGGCTGCGGTGCACAGCAGAGGGCAAGCACAGCCCCTCACACACCTTGGATGCAACACGCTGCTGCTGCTTCTTCCTCCTCTATTTTCTCCAGGTGAAGCACAAAGTAGGAATGGAAAACCTGGGTGATTTCCGTGTTGGTCAGATGGGGAGTGGTGACTCTGGACACAGAGCCAGTCACCGTGGGAATACAGACAGTGTTCCCTGGGAAAATGGGAGAGTAGCTCCTGAGCCACTGGGGCAGAGCAAAGCCTCTGTACCTTTGCATACGGTTGACTTGTCCACAGCCACAACACCCAGACAAGCCCACGGGGTAGGGGACAACACAAGATGCTTTCTGCCTGCAGGTCTCGCCCAGCTCCTCTCTGGAGAGGGTCAAACCCAGGGACGAAGGAAGTACCGAACCAGAACCCATTTCATCCTCCTCTACACGGCAATCAGATCTCCCTCCAGGCAGGTTAGAGACCTGCTGGTCCCATTGGTGAGGACTGGACACCCACCATTTGTTATCTGAGCTGTGCTGGACAAGCCAAGGGACCATGGGCATCACTTCTGCTGCCTGGGCCAGCACACGCATCACCTGGCTGCCAAGACAAATCCTAACGACCTTCCTGCCAGCACGTGCGCTCCGGGCTGGGGATGTTTTGCTCTGTGCATTTCAAAAGCAGCTGAGCCTGGTCCCCAGAGCATTCACCGCTGCTTCCTGCGGGGCCTGGGCACGAGCTGCCTTCGCTTAGGAAGCCAAACGTAGAATCACAGACAAGGTGTGTGTGATTTGCCACAGTCAAACCCCATGCTCCAGGAAACAGGAAAATTCAAAATTATTCTGTTCTGGAACTACAGGTCCAAACCGAGAAAGGGGAGAGGAGGTGCTGTAAGGAGCTGCCTTCCCGATACCCTGCAGCGTGGGGTGGCTACCTCAGGTGTCTGAGACACGGAATATTACAAAATGTACCGACAATAGTCTGAACAGGTGACAGCAACCGAGGTCTAACAGCCTGCTTTATAGCACAGGAATGATGCAAACCCAGAGCACTCCTACATTTTAACTTAGCAAAAGGATTGTTATAACACCATTTAATTTAATAAATAGCAAAGTATTTATAAATGAACCATTTCATAAAGTGTTACCAATTTCTCCATGCACAATAATATGATTTGCACAAACGTTTGTCCTTGAGGCAATAGAAATTTTCTTTGCAGATCAATCCTTACAAGGATTGTAATTAGTATCTGTAAGGCAGCGAGCGGTACCTGTAGCTGTATTTCTCCCATAAAATCCCTGATTGCTGCAAGCTCTTGCACACAGCTAACGACAGAAGGAAAACGCACACG
This sequence comes from Buceros rhinoceros silvestris, assembly GCF_000710305.1. Taxonomy (NCBI): domain Eukaryota; kingdom Metazoa; phylum Chordata; class Aves; order Bucerotiformes; family Bucerotidae; genus Buceros; species Buceros rhinoceros. The sequence goes on from NW_010415245.1 coordinate 16,947, forward strand.
CTGTCTAGACTATTCATTTTAATCAGGCAAGAGTGATTTTTTTGTGGCCCATTTGATATGACTTTTACACAAGATACAACCTCGCTCCACAGGGGCTGGCAGTAAAGGTCAACACCGCTGTATCAAAATAGGCTGAAAGGAGGAGCTTGGAAAAGCAAAAACTCCAGATGAGGACCAGCGATGTTCAGGCAGAGCTGCAGGTGTTACATCAATCCAGTGATTTCTGAGGAATTGATAAAGCTACTGCTTGAAGTGCCCAAAATTTAAAAGTCAGAAGCTTACTTCCTGTTCACTCCTTTCCTTAGCGATGGGATGCAGAGAACCGCAGTGTGATGGTACACGGTTGAGTCAAGGTGGGTTTTAGCAGATACCATTCCTTCAGAAAACATTTTACACCCAAAAGGGAGTCCAGCACAAACCCCTGCACCCGCCCGGCGGGGTGGGGAGGGCAGAGACCCAACAGCCTTGGCAAGAGGCATTTGAGGCTGCTAGCTCCCAGCGCTGGCGCTCACGCCCTGCGAGGTGGCTGAGCCACCGCAGAGCCCTGGCCAGGTGGCTGCTGGCCAAGGAACACCGAACCCACGGGGACAGCCTCCGGGGAGAGGAGCAGGTCTGCAGGCAGGAGAGCAGCCCGCGGCCAGCCCGCTGCTGCTGGGCCCTCTGCGAGCTGTTGCTGGAGCAGCGCTCGGCCGTGCCGGCTCCCTCGCGCTCCAGTCAGCGTTTTCCAGACTTGTCATCATTACGTGCTGCTCCAAAGCAGTGTTTGGCTGGGTGCAGTTTCACTCATACTGCTCATGATGGTTAGTGCTGGTGCAAAATAAAGTTAGCATCTCTCCCATGGCCTGCAGGAATACCACGAGCCATCCCTGCGGGGCCAGAGCTGCTCGGAACAGCAGCACAGGAAGGCAGCCCCACACTGAGCAGCCTCCTGCTGCCCTGGTCCTGGAGCCCCCATGCCAGGCGCGAGTCAGGGGTGTCCGTCCAGCGGGCTCGCCTGCAGCATCCCAGTGCTTTCGGCTGCACTCTCAGTGCCACCAAAGAGCACAGCAGGAACCGGAGTATTCCATGAACAGGGTCTCAAATCCCAGGTTTAGGCCCAAGTTTCAGCGTTAATCATACCATTCATCATCATTACCCGCAGTCACTCCACTCGCTGCCCCAAAGGCAGGGGCAGGGGCTGGGGCTGACACACTTTGTTCCTTTCTCCTTGCAAAGGAGGAGAGGCCAGGGTTCAGTAAGATCATTGATCTGGAGCATTTGCCTGTCCTCCTAAGCAAGGAGAAGGTTAATTTGTCAAAGGATGGAGAAAACCCAGTCTTTAAATTCCCTGCTTGCTCTTAAACAAAAACCTACTACATTCGCTAAGCCTTGCTCTGAGGACCCGACTGCAGTGGCTCTGTCTTCCAGGCAAATACCCATCTCATGGGACCAAACTGTTCCCCCTTCACTCCCCACTGCAAAAAAAAACAGGGACAAGAGCTGCAAGGTCTGCCCAGCTGTGTGGCTCCAACCCCACAGGTCAGCTTCTGGACCCTCACTCCCCAAAGCACATTAGTCTGCATAGAAAAGTATGGGGAGATGGCACAGAGTGCCAGGACATGACAGCTGCTGCCAGAGCAGTCCTACCCCTATGCCGCTGGCTTACACAGGTCTTTAAACGAAGTGCCTCCTGCTCACGTGTCCCCACGGGTGCTGGACAGGAGGGTGCTGCAGCCTATGCTGGGTGCTGCAAGGGGAAGGTGGGCCCGTGTCATGGAGCTGTGCTGCAAAAGAACAAAGCCAAATGTGGCGAGGTTTCAGGTGCCAGCTGATGCCTCACACCACATAACTGCTTCAAACCCTCCTGCTGGAGAGCCCAGCGCAGCCCAGCTGACCGGTGTTCAAGGCTGCCCCAAGGGCAGAGTGATCTCTCTGGTGGAGAGCAATGCTGAAGATGCAGCTGGTAAACCAAGCCATTGCTTGGGCATCCTTGTGCATCCCCTTTGTGGGCTGAGGGATCATCCCAGGCCTGACAACTACCACATGGCAGGGAACGAGGCACGGGCAAAGCCCTGCACCCACCTCCCACCAGCAACCCACAGCCACAGGTGCTGCTGCACCAAGGTCTCCAGAGAGCAAGAACCAAGTCCATCACAAACCTGGCAGCGAGGCTGCCTGGAGATCTCCTTGGCATGCTCCTAGAGGTGTGAGAGGAAGATTAATCTTAATAATTACTGTCCTCAGCTTGCCTGGCCCTGTCCAAGCCCAGGCTTCCCCTGGACATGAAAGCTGCGCAGGTCTGCCCCCACGCCCCAGCCTCCTCCCCGGGCAGGGCTGTGCTGGGGCTGCTGAGTTCAGCCTGCGGAGAAAACTCGCATCTCAGCTGCCAGTCTCGGCAGTGCCTCGAGGCTTTCCCACTCCTGTCCACAAAGTCAGTGAAGTGGGGAGAGCAATACAGCGTGCTCCCGCCGAGACCGACAAGCCTGCGCCTCTCCCGGAGCTGCTGTGCTGGTATTAAACAGACAAGACAAGCTTGCAGTCAGTTATCGGCCAAAAAAAATAATGAAGGAACAAGTCAGCAGAGCAAAGCCAAGTCACCCAGGCCAGCCAAGTGGAGAATTTAATTTCTTGCAGGTTCCCCAGCAGTGAAGCATCTCCGTGCCGTAGCCCTGCACATGCCGACAGCTCCGACCCAGTGGCTACAGCCCC
>NW_010415245.1:19770-22074 GCF_000710305.1 Buceros rhinoceros silvestris
ACAGCCTCTCCATTGCCCACGGGGCTGGGGGGAGCAGACACATGCCCTGGGACAAGGGGAGCTGGAGGAGGAGAGGCTGCCCCATCCTCCTTTTCTAGAGCAGGGCTCAGTTGTCACAGGAGATGTCTCTGCCTGACACGCACTGTGGGGGGGTGACATTTACCATCGCCACACACAAAGCAGCATGCAGCAGATCGGGGATCTGGGAGCGCCTTCAGCCAACAGCAGACCAGCTGAGGGCAGGAGGTCCCGGCAGACACCTGGCCCTGCAACCACGGCAGTGAAAAGGGCTCCAGCACCGTGGGTCCCACCAGAGCAGCCATGCAGCAGCCAAGGTGCATCGGGGAGCTGCAGGTCCCACGGTCCCAGGCAGGGAAAACCTGGTGCCCTGTTTCTGAAGCCACCAGTTTGCAAAGAGGGTGAGAGCTGCAGGAAATTAAACTGTAAAGAGATCCTGATGCCAACAGAGATGCCTGGACCAATTTTGGGCTCCTTCCATTTGAGTCCTTCTCCATCCTTTTGCTTCCAAAAAGCACTTCTGGGAACTCATCCCTGGAGTCAGTGCTCTGCTCTCAGTGTCACAGACAGGTCTGGAAAAACAGTCAGTGGTCTGGGAGAGCCCCAACAACAAAACACACGCAGAAGTAGAGGGAATAAATTGGCTGGCAGCAAGGGTAAACACGCTGTCTGCTGGTGCAGAGGTGCCCATCTCCTTTGTTACACATCCTGGGGGCAGAAATATGGGGCTGAGCCGAAAGCCAGCTGGGAATTGGCTACAATCTCTCCCCTTGTTCCAGCATGTGCTAGAGAATTTATTTTCTGGGTGTTTTTTTCTTCGCGTTATCACAAGTCCAGTCTCCATGAGAAGAAAACATACAAAACTATTTATTATGCAGTGGCCACAGCTGGCCAAGTGTGTATCTCTCCAGGCTGGCACGCAGATTTCAGACCCATTTCTGGAAACATGTGTAAGTTCACTTTTGTGAAAAGGGAAGAGGCAAGATGCTCCAAGCATAAGAGATCTCTTAAGAACTGTAGCTGAGGAGCGTTAAACTGAAGCTTGTAGCAATGCAGCTAATGAAGGTCAAGGCTTGCACGACCAGCAGCTTCCCAGGCTCTCCCTAGGACCAGGCACCCCAAGCCCACCCTGGGGGTGTGTGGTCCCAGACCTGCATTGCACGCTGCTGCACAGGGTTTTGCAGCAGCATCGTTTCCCAGAGCTTGTCACCCTGCTTCTGCCAGGCTGGGGCAGAGCACAGCTGCCCACCAGCACCTACCAAACCACCCGCAGCCTCGGCAGCAGCCCAAGAGCCGCAGGCAGCCAGGGTGACTTTCTCCACACAGAGAGCAAGCCCCAACCTGGCACCCTGCAACCCAGCTGCCGGTGGGCAGGAGGGCTTCTGGGGTGCTGGCAGCAGGACAGTGCTCCCCACACCGCAGAGGAGCTTTGCCCTTCGCAGCGCTGCCGACAGAGGCCAGGCAAAGTGACACGGTAACAAATGGGCCGAACCAGCCAGATTCTGCCTGGGAGAAATCATGCAACAATTTTCAGCTCCACACAAACATTTACAGCCAAGTTATAAACTCCTGTAAAATGCTGACAGACCTTTCACGACAGCAGCACTAGCAGGTGCCCCGTAATGAATGTGTTGAATGACCTACCAAGCAAAGTTATTGAGGCAAAAAGCACCGCGGTCATTCAGCAAACAATTAGAGAGTGTCCTGGTGGGGACAGCATACTAACAAGGGACGGAGCACAGAAGAGCTGAGCAAGCATCCTGCCTTCCCCCCAAATTCCTCCTCTCTCCAGCCTCGGCTCTGATCTATAGCGTGACTCACTGGAGCTCCAATAAAGCTTTGGAGATTGTTATGCTAAATGAGAAAAAAAGTAATTGCCTTTCCCCCATCTAGAACTCCAGATATATAACTTGGAGAAATATAATTAGCTGCTAACTTCAAAGATGCATTGGAATTTTTGTAATGGGCATTGAGACCCTGTATTAAAAAAAGCGAAAAGAAAAATGATACACTCCTTCTTGTAAATGGAATAAGACTTAAAGGTTTTAATTAGGATTTGGTATGCATCTGCAGGCAGGAAAACAGGAAAAATACCCCTGTAGTACCTTACTGTTTGAAAAGCATGTACTGGGCAAGCAGCTTTCTGCAAAAATAATGAAGAGAGACACTTTTTTGTCTTATGAGCAATATTATTTTATTATTAAAAACCTATTCTTTCTACTCAAAATTAAATTATTTCAAACAAAGGGACATCTCTGCAACAAAGAGCTGGGGCACTCACCTGTT
>NW_010415245.1:22343-25133 GCF_000710305.1 Buceros rhinoceros silvestris
GGGTGGGCACCGGGCGATTCCCAGGCCACGGGGACTCCCACAGGGAGAGTCCTTCTCTAGAAAGCTACCTGTGTGTCATAGAACTTGTTACCCGCAGGCAGAGGGAGAGCTACAGAAGGGGGTTATTCCAGCCAGCTAGGAAAGGAGGTCAGAGACCCCTCACCCTCCTTGGTGGGGAGCCAGAAGAAGCCCCGTGAAATGCTCCCCATGTCTCTGGTTTAGCTGCTCAGGGACCAGCGGAGAGCTGCAGCTCAGCAGAATACCCTTCCCTTGGGTGGTGCAGCAGGTACCCCTGCTGGTTACTGCACCCCACGAGCTCCTTGCACCACAACTGGCAGCAGACCTGACACCTCACAGACTATGCTGCTACAGGGCAAGGTGGCACCCACACTGAAGAGCCACTGGACAGAAAAAGCTCTAAGCACTTAATGTTATTTAGTGCTTAAACCTCTGTTTACCAAAAAGCACCCAATGCCAGCTTCATAGCAGTACCTCCATACTCTTTTATAATTGAGAAAGTGGTCTTATAACAGCAGCATAAACCATCAGAAAAAGCCAATTACCAGCTTACCTTCCTTCTCCCAGTGCTGCAGCTACCGAGCAGGCACTGGTAGGACCCAAAACTGAGAGCCCAGCTCCCAAGAGCACCCAGGACCCACCCAAGGGCAGTAGATGACCCCTAACAGCCCCAGGGGAGGGTCCTGGGGCCTCTTGTCTCAGAGGCGCTGCCCCAGCGTGGGGGCAGAGGGGACCAGGCTGCCTGTAAATGTGGCTCAGAGGGTCTCCGTGGGGCTGGGGTCAGGCTGTGCTGGCAGGGTGTGTGTGAGAGCTCTGCTCTCCCCTGGGTCTGTTGTCGCCTTTAGTGGGGGGTGGGCAGGGCATGGCATGGGGGCTACGGTAGCTCTGTGGTGTTTAGCATGTGGCTTTTCGTTGTTGCTACTCTCTGTGCTGTGTGGAAAAAGATCAAGCAATCTTCTGAAGAAATAAAGAAGTTTGGTCTGTTCCTGGGTCTGGCTTTTCTGAGAGCTTGAAGAAGATGGGGAGAAAAGTTTCTCTAGGCTGCCTTGGCTTTAGTAGCTGGAGCACGTCAGTCATCTGAGCACCAGCTGGTTTGACTCAAGGAGCTGAGAAGCACTGATGGTCTTCCTGACTTGGGGATGAAGCTGTAAACCACTGACTTGCAGAGATTTCTGTGTCCACATCAGGAGAAGCAGAAGATGCTTCTGTTACTTGTCTTATTCCTGAGCAAGCTGGGGAGTGGTGAACTGTAACAGGGGTCTCCATTCCCAGCAGTAACTTCAGATGTGGAGAAGGGCTCAGTCTTGGGGAGTAGCCAAGCTTGTTAGCTGGTGAGGGAAGGGACACTTAGAGAGCTCACCTGTGTGCTTCTGAGAGGAGACAGAACAGCAAGGTCACCTCAGCTAACTACAAAGCTGCCAGTTCAACGACAAACTGGCACTGGCAAGCCAAGCCGTGGGAGGTGATGACTTTGAAGTTCAAAATGTTCTTAGTGTGGGGAGCTTGCTAGAGACAGGTATGCTCTCCCTGTGTTCTCCTGCCCTGGGACAGCCCTGGCATGCGTGTGGAGGAGGTCGAGCTGCTGCAGGGAGGGTCTCTGGGGGAGGCAGCTCTGCTGCAGGGGTTGTTCTGCTAATGGATGGCTTATTCTTTGATGCTGTGGATTAGAATTTATCTTGTGTTTGGCCACTTGTTGGCTTGGCCCTTGATGAATTGTTGATAAACTGTGATACAGGCTGTTACCTTTAATGTATTTTTGTGGTGCAGGCTGACCATTCGAGCTCCTGCAAACCAGGAGAAAGAGGGACTGGGCCCACTCATGGGGAAGGGTGAGATTGCTGGGTTTTAGCAAGCCCAAGCTGCTTTTTCATGTTTTAAGGAGAATTCCAAGTACACGTTTTCTTCTATGAAATAATGAATTCCTGCTTGATGTGTTCCTTGCATAATACTAACCATGAGCTCATCTCTAATCTGAGCTACACAGGAGCTCATCACCACGTAGCTCGAGAAATCCTTTATTGTGTATGCATGGGCAAGCACATTATAAATACAGAACTTGGCAATAACTCCCAGCTGGCCTGTCAGCCTGCCGAGGGGCTGGGTGCTGTGCTGCGTGAAGGCAGCTCTCACCTCAGGGGAGACCCTTGCCATAGGGTGCAGGCATCGAGCTGGGGGGAGCTCCTGACGGCTCTCCCCATCCCAGAGCAGCACAGCACGGACCTGTTTCAGTTCAGAGTTCTGCACTTGCCTGTTAAGGAGCAAAAAGAAATTTTTGCAAAAAAAATTTTTCGAAGAAATCCTTGTGCTAGCTCTTAAATGTTGTTACGGTGCTTGTTCACGTGTGTCTCAAACTTGAGACTTCCCTGGTCTGGCTCTTTGCCTTAGCTCACCCGCACGGCCATGGCTCCAGAGAGCAGTGCTCCTTGAGGCACCGCTAGCTCTATTTCTCACTCACATGCTGCAGTGGCCTGTCTTTGCCCCTTTTTGCTGCTCATCCTTGGGGAGCAACACAGTGTCACAACACAGTGCTGCCCATGAAGCCCTTTGGACTCCCTGGCCCTCCTTGTGTTCCCACCGTTTCTAGCAGAGCTGTTGGGAGCCGTTTGGCACTGCCGAACCAGCCGCCGGCAGCGCAGGGGCTGCGTCCTTTAGGCTCAAGCTGGAATGGATCCGTTAGGCTTGCTCTGCCACCACCACCATGCCTGGGCGAGGTGTCAAACCTGCACTAGCTACTGGAAGGGGAGATGTGCAGGGCGGGGACCGATGGGGGGA
>NW_010415245.1:25170-29828 GCF_000710305.1 Buceros rhinoceros silvestris
GCTGTGGGCCTTGCGCTGCCCCCCCCGCCTGCCCGGGGCGAGGTGTCAAACCTGCCCTAGCTACTGGAAGGGGAGCTGTGCAGGGCTGGGACAGATGGTGTGACAGTGTCCAGCCTCTCGGCAGTGCTCTGTACATCTGTTCTTCCTCCGCAAACCAGCGTATGACATCATGAGCAGATGCTGAAGTGTGAAGGGGTGGTTGGGAGGGACAGGCTGGCACAAGGGCTCTGCTACCTGGGGCCAGCGGAGCTTCCCACACCAGCCTCTGCTTTTAACACTTACATGGCTCTGTTTGGTATTAAGTGGTTTTGTTTGGTTTTGCTTCTCCTGATTCCTGATCTCATTACCTGTGTGCAGGGCCCTGGAGGTGGGGTGGAGCAAGGCTGCTGATGGTGGGTAGTTGGGCTCCTCTGATCAGTGTGAGGATGAGAGCAGGAGAATGGCACAGATTTCTCCACCCAGTCCCCATTGTGTCCAGTAGCTCCCTCTGAAACTGGAATGATGGAGCAATACCAGAACTGGACGAGGTGAGGAGCAGCGTGACACTAACGGTGGCAATGCCTCGGGCTGGTCTTTGGCCAGTGAGATGGACCCTCGCACAGATGTCCAGGAATGACTTATAAATGTGGCTCTTTCTGCCCAGTCAGGTGAGCTGAGTGGCTCCCTGAAGGAAGGCTTGCGCCGATGCAGTGGGGAGCTGGTCCCCAGCAGCGCTGGTGGGGAGCTGCTGCCCATCTGCGTGTCTTGGGCAGAGGACACAATACTGAGCACTGCTAATACAATTTATTTCCACTAGTGAGTGAATCGCCCATAATTCATGACAAGTAGAGCCTCGAGTGATGATGAAGGTCAGCCCATCAGATCTGGAAATAAATTGTATCCTATTACAGCCTCCTATTAGGGGTCTATTTATAGCGGGGGCTTGTGAACTCCTGGAAGTTGTGAGGGCTTTTTGGTGGGATTTTTGCATTTTGCTTGGCTGGTGAGGATGTGAGGATGTGAAAAACTCTGCTGTAAGAACAAGCACCTGTGCTGCTGGCATAAACCAGTCCCTGCTGCAGAGAGGTGCTGGGTCCGGAGCTGACCGGGGGGGTTTGTGGGACCTCGGGGCTGGTGGCATGGCTGGGCCAGCCAAGGGGCAGGGATGGGTGGACAGACTGGGCTGTTTTGACGAGGATTGCTGTCTGCTGTGGAAAATACCAGTTTGTGTCCACGCTGGCAGCACGGCTTGATCCTGCAGACAGGACAGCAGAGCCTCTCTGTTTACTGTGCCGCCGAAATCCTGGTGATAGATAGTGTGCAGGATGTGGTTCGCCATGGAAACAGCATCCTAGTTCTTTACATTGTTTAAAAGATTAATATTTCTCAGCTTGGTTTCATTATTCTGATGTTTAATCATTAGTTATGTACCATTTCACAACCATCACAGGCCATAATATGCCCTTTGGGGCACAATCTTTCCTGCAGGCAGAATAAAGCAACCCTGGGCAGGCAGGGCAGGTCAAAGCACGGGTGGTGCCTTGGCTGCAGTCTCCTCTCTCAGCCCCCCTGGCTGTCACCGCAGGTGGGTGACACCACCGTGTTTCGCTGCCCTCTCGCCTGAATCCCAGGTATAGTGTCGGTGAGCTGCCAAGATCCTCTTCGACGCCCGCAAAACGCCAGAGCATCTCGCCACTGGCAAGATGGGACGTTCTCTATCGCCTTGAATAATATTTGAACGTCCAAAGGTTTTGGGACAGAGGAAAACTGCTGTGAATTAAATTGCCCTGTTCCGGTGGAGAACACTGCTCTGGGGGGGAAAAAGCGGGGCTGCTTGCTCGGGAGTGAAACGCTTTGTTGTTGTACCAATGACGCTGCAGTCGGGGTGCCTGTGCTGGGGACGTGTGTAAGGGTGCAGAGCCCCACTAGGCACCCGGGGGCGGCTGCGGAGCTGCCTGTAATTACTCGCACAGGTTAAGAGGGTGATTCACGCTGGGAATGGCTGGAAGTTTAGTTCCTTAAAGGCAAAATAAGAAAAACATCTGTCTTTTAAACCTCATAAATCTGTACAGTAAAAGGCTTGGGCAAAACCCTATTTTATTGTTTTTGCTGTCAGAAACACAAAGAATTAAGGGTCATGTGACTTGGTAATTGCTGTGGACTTTTCTCTGACAATAAACATTAAACTTAAAACTGTATTAAAATCATTTGACAGTTTTTATGCTTTAACAGCTGAGAGTGAATAATGTTTTTTGCATATAAAATACTTTCTCTTGTCAGCCTATAAAACTGTCAGAAATAAATTCATCAAAAAAGATTATATAATTAAAAGTCACTACTTTTCTTTCTCTAGTTTAGTTGGAATTATTTGTTTGTCACTTTTTCAGGACTAAATTACTGCATTCAGAGACAACTTTCTTTAAGACTATTATGAAATGTAGGATTCTTACAAAAGCAGCCCAACTTTTTCTTCTAACGTATCAATTCAATATCCCTCTTCAGAAAACACTTTTGATAGTACCATTTCTAAAGAGCTATTTTATTCTGAAGATGAACAGAAGCAGTAATGGAAAGCATCCAAATGTAGAAATGGTATTTTTATTATTGAGCTGCATATAATTTATGGAAAATTGCTGAATTAATTTTTTAGCAAAGTAAATTGTTAGCACTTCAATAGTGATTTCGCTCTGAAAGCGAGAGCCGTACAGGTGTTTAAAGCTAAAGCAGCAATATTGATTTTTATCTCCTGGCAATCAGGAAGGGGTGTCAGCCCGCACAGCAGAGCTGCGAGCGATGGGGTAGCGACATCCCACGGCAGCGATGGAGGAGCCCTGTGTCGGGGCTGAGGGAAGGGGCATCTTGTGGGCACCAGGCTTTGCAGAGGAAAGCCCTCACACGTGTCCCCAGTACCATCCCCTATGGAGGGGTGCGTAGGGAATGCCTCTACCTGCCACCTCGCTCTCATCTTGGGAGACTCGCTGTCTCCCAGGAGAGGCGGGGGGGAGCTGGTGGTGGGGAGGGAGCCCCTTCCACCGTTACCGCAGGAAGGGGCGTTCCGGCAGCGCAGACTCTTTGAACAAATTGCTTTGGGTCTTTAAGTGATGAGAAACCGTGAACTTGTCAGAGCTGGGTGGATTTGGGGGTGACTGGATTTTCAAGGCTGGAGGGTGATAATGGTTTATTGATCTGTTGTTAAGTTATTGGAGCCTTAATGGAGGCAATAAACCAATAGAGCCCCTTGCTGTCACATGGCTGCACAGGCTGGGAGAGTCATTAAGCCATTCTTGGCTTAATGCAAAAGAGGAGGCTTGTGGTGGCCGCCTCTGTGGTGAAGCTGGGCAGAGGAGTCTCTCACCTTGCTGGCCCTGTGCCTGTGCAGGGACACTTCGCATGGGCTGCAGCATGAGCATCAGGTTCCTCTCTCCCCTGGGGCTCTGCAGGCAGCACCCGGCCCCCGCTGGGTGCGGAGCTGCCTGTGCGTGGGGGTCCTCTCTCGTGCTGTAGTGAGAGTCGCTGCTGGGGGTTTCATGGCTCATCCAAAATGTGCTGGTGCAAAATACAGCACTGCTGGTTGAATGTGTCCTGCAGGTCCTGTTGTTGGCTCCCAAGGAGTATTTGGCTGCATTTTGTAGGGTTTTAGTGCTCTGCAGACAAAATAGGTCCCTGCTCAGGAGCGCTGGTGGACACAAGCAGCTGCAAAGATGCTGTGACAACAGAAGCTTAAAGGGGTGCTGAGCGTTGTGTGGGGCTGCGGTTTTGCTGGCTTCGTTCTGTGTTTCTGATCTGATGAAACATGAAATCTGGATTTATTGTGAGTGATTTAATAGTGGGGGGGGGTGGTTTGTGCTAGGATGTGCTGCAACTGCTGTTTCCCCTCGTTTCAGTGGGTCGTGTTTGCCTGGGAGCTGGAAGGAAGCCCAATCTGCTGGGAGTATTTATCTCTTGGTATGGTAATTATTTGCTGTGATTAACCCAGCTCATGCTGAAGAACTGTGCAAGCCTTTTCTGGAGGGTTCATCTTCATGTTTGCTTCCGCTGTTCGTGTAATGCGAATTGATGTGAGCTGTCGTTGAAGGGAGGTAGACTGAGGCGTCTGAACCAAAGAGGTTTCTAATGTCAGGCTGGGATGGGTAGAAATGTCCTGGCAGAGGATGAAATCCCACAAGGCTGTGGGTCAGGGTGTGTTCAGGCTGGGTGATTCAGATGCTTTCCAGGATGCCTGTGCCGCGGCTCCCCTGTGATGAGGGTTAATGAAGTCCAGATTTCCTTTCCCTGCATCCTGCTGCCCACCCTTAGCACTTTGCTCTACGAGGAGCGTTTGTGCCATGGCTGTTGCCATGCTGGGCTGCCTCCCCTCGCCTGCGAGCACCGTACCCATCCTGCCATGGCAGAGGTTGTGTCGCTCCTTGGAAAGGAAGCTCTCCATCTCTGGGCATTTTGCTCGTGGGCAGCTTTCACTGCCAGATCAATCCAAGGGGAAGGATTTGTCCTCTGGAAACTGGTGTTGTGCCAAGGAGAGTGTGCTGTAGTCCCACAGCAGGTGTCTGCTGCCATGCCTCTGTGGAGAGAAGACGTGGCCAGGAGCAAAGCAGCCCTCTGCAGCAGGGCCAGGGGCCCTGGCCCCAGCACTGCCTGAGGAACCACCAGCCACCGTCCAGAGCCCGGCCAGGGCTGTGATC
>NW_010415245.1:29882-31024 GCF_000710305.1 Buceros rhinoceros silvestris
GCCGGTCGCAATGCAGCCCTCGGAGGCGGGGCAAGGGGCCCTGTCCCCAGCCCGGCGTGAGGAACCACCAGCCACAGTCCAGAGCCCGGCCAGGGCTGTGCTCCCTGTTGCTGGCAGCATCTATCTGCAACCCTCAGTGGTCAGCCAAAACCTTCTGCTGGTGAGACGTAAATATTTACTTGTGGAAAGTTGGAAATACCTGTGAAATTCTCTGAACCCTCAATAGCTCCGCAGTCATTTAAGCAAGTTCATGCTCCATTAAAAACAGTTATTTAATACAATAATCATTCAATTAAAAGCCTCTTGAAGTGGCTGCCAGAGCCTATTTGTATCAATACAATATTTTAATTGTAAAAAGGCTAAATACAGACCTGCCAGCTGTGATTGTCAAGAAAAGTCGCTGAAATGAGTGTTTAGTCTCAGGGAGGTGCTGGCAATGAAGCAAGAACCGGGGGCAGCTGCCCTGGACAGGGAGCATCCTTCCAGCCCCCCAAGCTGGAGAGGTGCTGGCCGTGGCAGAACCTGCCTTCCCAGCACCGAAGCACTTGGGACAGAGGTCCAGCTTCTCCTGGAGGCCAGGCACTGGGCTTACGTGGAGATCGTGTTGTGTGGGAACAGCCTGGGCTCTGGGATGGTGATGGGTGGGAGAAGAGAGTCAGACCAACGGCTGTTGTCACCATACAGTCAAAATTGTCTGGTGGAGCTGGGGTGCTTGGTGAGTGTTCCCAAATGCTGAGGATGCCCAGAGCAGTGAAAGGGGTGTTCCCGGGTGTCCTTGCTGGGAGGACATTTAAAGGCAAAATAAATAAATAAAATTTAAAAGAACCACCAGGGAGCAGTCCTTGAGCGGAGCTCCCCCAGCTTGGCCTGTCCCACCTCACTGGTGGTGGCCAGCTTTGTGCTTTGCCCAGAGGCAATGACCACTGCTTCCAGGTGCAGAAGCTCCAAGATTCAGAGTAACTGTGTTTTGATGAGACTTAGCAAAATAGGAAGAAGGAAGGGAGAATTGGGCCAATTTCTGCTGTAAGGCACTGTCTGCTTGACAGGCTTTGCCAAAGCTCCTTGAAGACAAAGATCACAGTCCCCACTGGTCAGGGATCTCCGTGCAGCGGGGGAGAAGCTGGGAACCTCTGCGTGGGATT
>NW_010415245.1:31157-36382 GCF_000710305.1 Buceros rhinoceros silvestris
GTTCATCGTCCCAGACCCTGCATTTTGCCTCATTACATAGGTGCTATCACATAAATATTCCAGTCACTATCGCTTACTGTCAGACCCAATTTAGAAAAGTACCTGTCTGTTACAAATATTTTATAGTACTTGAATATGCAATTTAGGTAACGTGCCCAGCAAAAGAAATCCATTATACGGTTTTGTCTGATTGAAATTCTGGCATCGTAACAGTAGGAAAAAATTAAATTATTCTAGAAAGTTGCAGTCCATTATGAAGACCTAACTGCTCTTCTCTGAACAGGAGCCAACGCTCCCTCAGTGGTGCCAGTGCCGTGATAATGAGCACTGTGTACTCGGCTTCATTTCCACATTGCCTGAGGAAAACTGGGCTTCCCTGAACAAACGGGGCTCTTTTGTCCTTTTCCACCACTGTTCTCTGCAGGTCCCTGCCAGCACTCTCCCAGCTCCCACTTTTTCCATATTCCAAGTGGCTGGAATTAAGGACAGCTGATGGTTCTGCTGCTCTCACACAGGCTGCCATTGAATTCCCATTACCTCTATCTCTGGCTTTGGGTTCATTTACATTTTGCAAAGCTGCTTCTCTTTTACCTTGCTCTAATTAGGTCTGTCTGAAGTAAATTACTGAGTTCATTGATCTGAACAGTTTTATTTCAATTGGGATGTAACATATCCAGTATGGGGCCTTGGAAGTAACCACACATCCAGTGCCCTCACCAGGGACGTCCCCACCCAGCCCTGTGGAGAGGCTTCCTCTGATATGCAGATGCTTTTGAGCTGCTGTTGGGGGGAGGCTGAACAGCACTTTGAGTCATTGCCAGAGATGCTGTGGTGCTCGGTAGCTCAGGAAGGTGGTTTTGCTAATCCACGATATCAAAGTCTTTGCCTGACTTAGCAGTGACCCCTCCAGAAAGGGCTGTAGTGCCGATGTCTGGGCTTGGAGCTGAGCTAAAACTTTAGCTAAGCTAAAACCTCTCTAACATCGGAACGACTGATCGTGTGCGGTGGGAAGAGTTATTGTAGGTTACCTTGGGTTGGAAGGGGCTTTGGGGGACCTCTAGTCCAACCTTCTGCTGACGGCAGGGCCGGTGTGGGGGCAGAGCTGGTTGCTGAGGGCTTTGTGCTGTCCCGTGCGTGCTGTGCGCTGCTAGGGCTGGAGGACACACCAGCACGGAGGGGCCCTGGTAGCAGGTGCCTGCAGCCCTCTGCGGTTGGCCTGCGCACAGTTCTGGGGTGGGCGGCTGCAGAGTTAACTGTCAGAAACCACTGTTGTCCTCAGCTGAGCTAGAAAGCTGCGGGGCCCCAGCTCCCGTCTGAGCGGGACTTAATGTTGGGCTCAGCCCCAGCCCTTCCAGGGATCATCCCCTGGGAACCACAGCCCTGCAGCTTCAGCCCAGGAGCATCTCCTCAGCTGGCAGCAGGTGCGGTGCTGCAGGAAAGCATTGGAAATGGATGTCCACTCCTCTAGAACAGGTCTTCAAGTGTGTTTTGGGAGGAAAAACCAGGTCAGAATACAGCTGAGTGTATTTCCTCTGGGACTGCGCGTTACTTGCGGTGTGTTTTATGGATCGAGTTGGTCCCACGTGTCTTGGGGAAGGCGTTGGGCTAAGCAATGTGTTACAGGTCGTGTGCTAAGGAGCTGCTGTTTGGGTACTTTAGTTTTGACGTTTAAATGCATTTTTCAAATACAGCGAGATGAACATGATGTCACCGGGGAGTCACGAAGGACTCTCAAGCATGGAAGCAGACGGCTGGGTTTTAATCTTTAACAGCGCACCAGCCTCTTATCGCCGAAGGTCCCTTCAGCAGAAGCTGTGTTGTGCTTTAGGTACCCAGAATATCAGGGGATTTTAGTCACTTATGACACTCAATATGAAACAGAAATGTGTGTAGTGCAAAAATGATATTTAATGCCACTCACACCTTGTTTTGTTTGACCATGGGAAATCTAGAGCTGAAGATCTTTGTGGGCTTTGGCAACAGGCAATGGGTCAAACAGAGAATGAGCCTGGACTCACATTTTTATTTTTATTGATGTATGACTTCTGCAGGGTTTTATGGTTTGACTGCAAAACCTTAACGAGCAGAACAGGAGCAGCCCAGGAGGAAAGCTGTGAGGGAACAGTGTGTTACTGAGAACTGAGTGCGGGGATGGAGATCCCACCTTTGGAAATGACGTGGGAGTTTTAAAGAAAGAGTTTCTTTAGTGACACAAGCACAGCCAGAACTGGAGCGTGTTTCCCTTTTAGCAGGACCAAAGCGACTCCTGAATCCAGCGGCTCAGTTCGTGACATCACGCCTTCAGAATATATTTCTTACAAGTTAAGGCAGACAACTCTTAATCTTAGCTCCAGCTTGTAGAATTGTGGCAGGTTATTGAGTGTGTAGGAGCTGGGGTGAACACTGTTCTGCGCATACGAGCTGGAGAGAACAGTCCCCTGGTTTTTCTTACAGATGCGACAGGATCCTCTGAGCCTTCGCCTGACTCCAGCGGTGGTTCCTTGCACCCTGAGGGCTCCAAGACATTTCTGTGAACTGGGGGTGGCTCATACCCCAGGAAAGGCAGAGAAGTCCCCCCAAGGGCTCTTGCACAGGCACGTGAGCACATGGGGAGCCCCGTGACCTGTCAGAAAGGTGGGGTTAGCTGTAAAACATTGCAGAAGAGTTTGTTACTAACACCGAACCGCGTTGGATTTTCATATGCACAGCATCAGCAGCCCTCAGTGGGGGTTTCACAGGCCTGCTCCAAACCCCTGGGAGCAAACTGCTCCACAGGACCAGCTGGGGAGTTCGGGGTGAGGAGAACGTGGGGATGGGCCATCAGCCTGGTCTTTGCCCTCACTTTTCATCAGCAGATGGAACTGGAGAATCCTATCTTTGGTGGAACTCTGGAGTTCAATGGTTACCCCAGAGATTAATTTGTCCTTGTGTCTTGTAGTCTGCTGAGAATACCCAGGGCTTTCACTTTTAAATATTAATGAAGAGCAGGAATTTTTCCTCTGGGGAGAATTCATTGTGGAAATGTAGAAGTATCTCCTAAAGTTAACTCTTTGCAAACAGCAAATGCAGCCGCTGGTATATTCACCGGGGCATGGACGTGTTGGAAAATGTTCAGGGGATTTTCCTGCGTGAACAGACCTTGTGTTAACGTTGGGCTACCTGGGGGAAACGAGGATCGACTGGAGAGACCCAAGGGCTGACTTCAGCAGGCCAGGCTGGCTCTGCTCGGAGCAGGGGAACGACAAAGCCGCTGCAGCGCACGACGCGTCTGCAGCCTTGAGCCTGCACGAGAACGTGCTGCCCGCCGGCAGCGTGGGCTCCCCTCCTCCGTCTGTGTCCCAGGGCGGACGGAGGCTTACGAAGATGAGTGAGCTTGGTCGAGTTGTTCTGTACCTCTCACAGATGACCGTGTTTTACTCATTTCAGTGAGTTTCTTTACATTGATGATTTTTCCATTTTGGAAACATCTGTGACTGAGGTTTTCAGAGGTTTCTATCTTTGTGGAAAGATTACAGATAAACATGAACAGGCTTTTAATTACAAGATACTGATTGTTGGTTTACACAGCAATATTTGTTCAGTAAATTGCTAATTAATGCAAAGAAAGCACCATGTGACTTCAAATATTTGCTTCCATTTACACTACAAAAATATTTTGTTTTTCACAATGATGAAAATGAATGAGATGTGTGAGGACAAGCAGGACAGTGATGTAGAGGGGCAATTGTGTGGTGATGCTGTTGGTAGAGTCTGGAGGTCTTAACCTGCCCCTATCTCTGCGGGAGAGTCACATTAACTTTTCTTTTGCACCTTGTCTTCTGAAAACTGCAAACCCATCTTGGTATGTATCCTGCGTGTTGGTGTATTTGCCCTAATCTTGATCCGCACTTTAGGCCCTCGTGGCCATGCCCTGATGAGATGCCTCTTGCATGTGGCTCCTGCCCGGCACACGGGATGGGGCGTGGGAGCTTCTTACAGAAGAAGAGGTGGCTGTGTTCGGGTGAGGAGGAGTGTTTGATTGCGTGGGCAGGCGACAGAGTGGTCCTGAAGCATGTGAGAAGTTTATGATAACGACAACCACAGCACAAAGCACGAAGTTATAGAAGGTTTATCTGGCTTTGCTTAGTTGACCTGCAGCTGCCCTGTCGGTACCAAGTAATTTATAGCCGTGCTGAAAAAGCTGGATTTATACCCTGATCGTAGGAGAGAAATGCTAGTACATAAAATTGGTAGTACCTTTTGCAGTATATACCTAAATCTTTAATTTTTATAGCAGCTAAGAGAAAAATAAGCTTGCATATGGTGCACACAGCATAAACTGACCGTAAATCCTCACCCTGCAGAAAGCCATGGAGGGGAGCCTGGTGATCCCTGTCCAGGCTGTTTGCAAAAGTGCTGCAGCTGATGGCCCTTGCTGTGGATCAGAGCTGGAGCCTCCCGCTTTGTCTCGATTTTCCTTAACCAGACTAGAAATACGCGCCTTGGTCATGCTGAAGCAAAAAAGAGAAACAGCCCCTCGGTTTGGGATCAGCCCCTGACACTGGATTTGACTGAGCAGGAGCTGTCAGGTCTCTGAGGATTCACAGCATGTGTCTGTCTCTCCTTTTGCAGGATAAACTGTTAATGAAAATGTCCATTTTAAAAAAAAGTCCAGTTTGCCTGTCGAGATGAAGTTAATTTTCTCAGTGCTTTAGCTGTTTTTTAAGGCAGAAATTATTCATTGAGTTCAGGTCTTCCTGACCAATGTCAATCCCTCCAAGTCATCAGTAAATTTCTTACATTTTGAAGAAATTAACTAAATTAATTATCTGAAAATAAAATAAACTTCCAGGCCATCTGGCCAGCTACTCGTCTTCACTGCATCTTTAGCCTGGTAGAGGAATATAATCTATCTGCTCTTTCAATAGATTTCAGAATTGGGAATAAGGTTGCAGTGACTTGTACAGATTTTATTAGAACTTAAACACTTCCATAAAACACCTGAAAAGTAAAAATAGCTATTTAAAGTCCCCAAAGAGCTGCCGAATGAGTGGGAAGAATTGGATGAAGAAAGGGAAAGATAGAAATTGTTTTAAAATATGGTAAATGTGTCCGAGAAAGGGATATGGTTTGTTTTCCTTTTTCTGTGATCTCTTCTGATCGTCAGTTGTTGCAAGAAGCTGCTGCCAGGCTTGATTACCTCCTGGGCAGGGGCAGACGTGGCTGCCAGTGCTGCTCCCCGGCCG
>NW_010415245.1:36466-37239 GCF_000710305.1 Buceros rhinoceros silvestris
CCGGGCCTGCCAGTGCTGCTCCTCGGCTGCGGTGGAGCCATCCCCGCTGCGCCGGGTGTAAACCAGAGCAGTGCTGAGCCTCTGGCTTCAGGAAAGCACTTTCCAAGGAAATTCAAGAAACACGTGGAATGCCTCTGTCTATTAAAGAGTGACATTTAGTGTTGTACTTTGAAATATGTTTAAAGTACCACACAGCATAAAGACCCTAAGGGGACCCATGAGCCAAATGAGATTTCCATGTCAGCACCAGTCACGACCTTTCCTTTACTGCATCTGCTTAAATACAGAAAACATGGTTTTGTTATAAAGTCAAGTCAAAACAGGGGTTCAGAGTAAAATATAATATATACTTAGGGCTGCCCTCGGGGACCTTTTTAATGGTTTCATATAAAACAATATTCTGTTTACTGTAAGATGTTTCTCTGCTGAGCGCACCCTGCCCTCTCCTCGGTGCTCTGGGGGTCCCGGCGAGGTCTCCTGCAGCAGCTGCTCTCCAGCAGCCCCTTCTGATGGCAGACTTGGTTCTGTGCCTGGTTTTAGCTTTAGATTTCCCTCGGTCACAGAGGTCGGCGTGGCATGCCGTGGTGGCCGGGGAAGGAGGTTCGGGAAGGCTGGTGGCTCCGCTCCTGGGGAGCTACGGAGGGTCTCCATGCCATGGCCACTCGCACACTGGGACAGGCGCTGTGCCCGGTTACCTGCAGGACAAGGTGTGATTCCAGCCCAGGCTCATGGAAAACATCTGCAAACCTGGTGTGGGGAGCTGCCTGTCGCAG
>NW_010415245.1:37452-37815 GCF_000710305.1 Buceros rhinoceros silvestris
GCGGGTGGCGGGTGGCGTCCCCGTGGGTTAGGAGCGGAGGCTCAGGGCATCCCCAGGCGTGACGCACCCGCTGCCCTCCCGTCTCTCCCCTGAAGTGATTCCCACTGCTCAGCTCCAGCTTGCTCCCCAGGCTAACACCCTAGAAAAATGGTTTGGGGGGAAAAACAGCTTTTCTGGAGCTGAAGTCTGTCAGTCGCAATGGGAGAGGGAAAGCCCTGCTTTTGAACAAAATAAAGCAAACGAAGTGCTAATTGCCAAGCGTTTGAGCCTGGAATCCACAGAATCACTTAGCAAGCGCTCTGCCTGAGGCACAAAAGACCGGCCCAGAGGCTGTTCCGGGCCATTGCCTTCCTGTCAAAGGAA
>NW_010415246.1:0-5428 GCF_000710305.1 Buceros rhinoceros silvestris
GTACCTTCTGGACTTTCCGGAGCTGAATATTTAGGTATCATTTGCTCTGCATTTCTAAGGTCTGCAATTGATTTTGTGCTCTTGAAACCAAGGCTTCAGTACCAGCTGGACTGGCCTTGTCAGTGTTTCCTGTTGAAAATGTCAGTTAAGGCTGCTTGTTGCATCTTTAATTAATTTATGTTAATACAGAGAATAAATGCGGAACGGGACTAACATTTAGATGTTGACTCTTCCTAGAAAACGTTCAAGGCTTGGTGTTTACTAATTTTTGGCAGGCATAATAGTGAAATGATTAATTCATTTGCTTGGTGAGCTAAATACGGGCAAATGGTTGAGTTCTGTTGGAAATGAGAGTGAGGCCCTCCAGATAAAGATGGCATTGCCTGTTACTGGATTTTTCTATCAAAACCAATAAGGAATATTGCATACGTTTGGTTGGCTCATCAGTGATGCACAGAATTCTATTGTTAAAGGATGAAATGCATCATTAATAGCTAATTTTACAATTTCTTTATAGATGGCTCAGCTTAGTTTCTAAATCATCTTTTTTAGATGGCTGTCAGATTCCAGCCTTGATCCTTGCCGTGGTCTCTAACTCACCAATGAAAGAAAAAAAAAGAACCTCAGTCAAGGCTGACTGCAAATGTGCCACCCTCTGACACGGCAGTTCAAGTTCTCCGCGGATGTTTTGTTTTCTATCAGCAAATCTGTCCGTACTGTGAAAACAGGAAGGCAAAGCTGTGGGCCTTCGGCATCACCCTCACCAAGAGACTACGACTTGATTGCTGCTGCTGTTCTCCCATGTGTGAATTTTGTTCTTTAGCTACGGAAACTACAACTGTAGAGCCAGCTATCTCACTAAGGCACGAGCACCCTGCTCAGCCCTGCGCGGAGGGGCCATGGGCGCAGCACCGAGGCTTTG
The DNA here is from genome assembly GCF_000710305.1 of Buceros rhinoceros silvestris. Lineage (NCBI taxonomy): Eukaryota > Metazoa > Chordata > Aves > Bucerotiformes > Bucerotidae > Buceros > Buceros rhinoceros. The sequence goes on from NW_010415246.1 coordinate 923, forward strand.
GAAGGTTGGATGGCGTTGAAATCCTGCCAGACCCCAAAGCAACTGACTCGTCCAGAAGAGCTGAGGCTGAGTGTGGCCCTGAACACTGGGATGACTGGTGTCTGTTTGTCCTCCCGCTCAGTATTCCCTACCGTGTACGGTATCTGTATTTCTGTTCTTTTCCAGTCTGAAAGTAATTTAAATGGGGCTTTTGCAAGGGTAGATGCAATGAGTGGTGTAGAGAAGGCCTGAAAGGTGGCAAATTTCCTGAGCTGAGCACAGCAGCATTGGCTCAAATCACACCAAGTGGTGGGTTAACGGTACGCGTGGTAAGTCGTGTTTTTCTTGCAGATTGGTGGCTTTAGAAAATCTCTGAAAATCCAGTAAACCTATGTTGACTGGTGCCAGAACTTTTTTTTTTTTAATTTTGAAAGAACACCAATGAATTTAGTCTCTGTCATTCAGTCATTTATTCAAACCTGGAACAGGCCCATATGTCCTTGTACAAATGAAGAGCAGCTCTACGCTAATTAGCATTCTCTGAGCCTTCATGGATTGTTATTAGCAAGTGCAACTTTTTCCCCTTGAATGTTTTAACAGAGCTTTTGTGAGCCCTCTACATCAGCTAGCTTGTCCTTTCCAGTTTCTATTATACCTTTTGTAATTGCTTTCTGTCTATTTTTGATATGTTGTTGCTTTACTCCAGTAACTTACATTATCACTTTTAACTGTTTGCTATTACTGGGATCATCATGGTTGCATTATTTACTTTGTTTGCTTTAAATAACATTTTCTTTGTTCTGCCCCCTCCTCTCCCACCGTCTTTCTGGGAATATTTGAGCTTAGCAACACAATGCTGTCTGAAGCCTTATTTGTCACCATAGCCTGAGACCACGATTACTTTAAGCCCAATGATATATTATCATAAAGCACTAAACACCCACCAGACCATTATTGAATTTGTCATATCTAAGAGCTCAATAAACAGCGAAAGATAAACCTGGTTTTTACTGCCTGTGGAAATCAGCAGGTTGATTCCTCCTCTAATTCTCATTTTTGTCAATACTAGACTAATTAAATCTCCATCATGAAGACTAGTTTCTTCACAGGTCTGTCATCTCACAGTCTAGCTAAATATTTTATTTTAAAGGATAGGGTTGTGGTAAACCACCGACAAATTCCCACTCCAAGCCTTCCTACTCTCAGGCACAAAAGAAAGCAATGGGGGCTGCAGTAAAACGCATGACCAGGAACTCTTCCATTTCCGTGGTCTCTGGCGTTCGCTGCACTGAAGTGGTTTCACAGCTGTCATGGGAAGCTCACGTGCTCCCTTCTGCAGTGTGGGGCTTGCTCCCCCCGGAAGGAGGGGACGGGATGCTGCCCCGGCCCTCCTGTCCCCTTTTTCTGCGATGTGGCAGACATGGATGATTTCTCTTAGCAGCTGAACTCAAGAGTCCACACCAGCGACCTTGGGGCCTGGGTTGGGCGTTTTCTGCTACCCAGACAGGCCTGACCAAGTTTAACCAGCATCTGCAATTCCCAGTCCATCTGAAACAGCCCCCTGTGTCACCAGATGAGGGAAGCCCTTCATGTGCAAAGAGAAAAATTATTTTGTGTCAAGAAGCATGGAAATTGGATGCAAATTTGCTCATGTATTCAAAATCAGAAATGGTGTTTCCCTTCTCTTCTGCCCTCCAGCTGTAGGTACTGTCATCCTTGGGGAGGATTGGCGCGATGGCGGAGCACAGGGGACTCTGCCATTCATCTGGCATAAGAGAAGGAAAGACCAACTGTAACTAGTCAGTGTCAGCTCTGAAACGAGCTCTGTAAGCCTGTGGTGCTGTACTAGGAAGGATTCACTCGACCACGTGTGCTCATCCAAAGCTCGGAGCAGCAGCCCAGCAGTGAGCAGATGTGGAACTGGAGACATGCAATGAAGTCAGAACTTCACAAAGTAAACAAGCTTTTAAAAAGTATATTCAGCTGCTGCTTTTCATGTTTAGTGCTGTACAAATCCGATCTTCCCCTAATAAGTGAGTAAAGAGCTTCAGTCTTTAGGTATGTTTTTGTTGCATGTCAGCTCTGCAGACAGATCTCCAGCAAAAGACACAACACGCTGAAAAAGCTGAGCTATGCAATAAAGATGGCCTACACAATTAGAAGGCTTCATCTTTGTTGTAGTCATTTAAACATCAGCTGAATAAACGCAGAAATGACATTGTCTGAAATTATTATTTTTATCTGCTAGCTGAAAAGCAGAGGTTTTCTGAAAGCCAAGCTGAAGATCTAACGCCCCTTAATTCTCGACACCTTGCCTTCTCTTCGACACGTAAGAAGATGTCCCTGCTTAAAGGCCAAAGGCCTTACAGTCTAAATGGGTAACACAGATAAAAGATGACAGGAAATTCAAGCGTGCATATTTTATATGATGGCCACCACCATCCAAAGAAGTCAAGACCCACGTTACAGTCTCTGAATGCTGCAGTGCCCTGGCCCCAGGTAGCTGCTTCTTGCTAGAGGACCCACGGCCCCTCAGCACTTAGACTCCTAGTGGACAAAGCCTTTGGATGCACCTTCCAGACGACACATGGTGCTTCGGGGATCTGGGAAAAAGGCACTGAAGGCTCGTATTGCCACTGAAAGCCTTAGCTTTGCCTCTTCTGCTAAAGGCAGGAGTCTGGTCTTTACTGATTTAAGATAGAGCACAGAGCTGGTCTTTTAAAAATCACCATCATACAGCTCTCCTGAGCATTTGACAACTTATTTCCATTCCTTTCTCCTTACGTGACTCCTTTTTAGGTGTGCTGTGTCCCTTTTGTTCTCCATATCGCAAGAGGAGAAGAGCCACAGATGTGCTTCCCCAGTTTCTGCAGGGTCTTGCAAATCTTGCCTGGGGATATTTGTTAGTTTCTGGTTTCTTCTAATTTCCGTCTGTCTGAAAGAAGACGATGTAATAGGGTGAAGCCATCTGCATATTTGTACTTCTCAGATGAGGGTTATTGCATTTGCAAGGAGCTTAATGGAATTCAGATTTGTTTATCATTTTAGGCAATGGGATGACATTTCTGCTTAAAAAATAATTGCTAGAACATAGCACATTTGTGAGACCTTGCCCGGATGGAGAAACCCACCCCCCTCCGTTCTCCAGAGAGCTGTTGGTGCTTTTGCCATTTGTAAAACCGACCTGAAAATGATGGCTGTAGTGATTAAAGACTGAAGGAAAGAGTTCTCAGAAAAACCAATGGATTCCTCAGCATATGTTAATATATTCTGTTTGGAAAGGTTACTTCCATTTATATTCCAGATGAAAATACTTTGTGACTTTATGGCATGTAATCACACTTTTTTCTACAGAAGCTAAGTGCTCTGGTTGACACTGGGAATAAGAATCTAAAAGAATTGTGGTAGATTAAATTAATGAGCAAGTGTTGATATTCATCTTATTGTATCTTACATAGTAAAATTCATGCTATAACGATAAAAATTAAAAAATGGAACGAGAATTTTTAATTTAATAAAACCGGGTTTGTATTTGCCTAAAAATTTTCTGGAAATGTCATTTTACTGGAATTTTATGTCATTTCATGTTTTAACTGAAAGAAATCTGAAATTGCCATGTCTTTCTCCTGGAAAGGAAGCTTGTATGTTCAAACGGCCCCAGCCAGAGCACCCAAAATGTTTTTTGCAGGGAGCCAAGCCTTTTCTTGAAAGCTGAAGTGACAGAGGGCAGCGCCTAACCCGAGCGGTTCCAGTGGCTGTGGGGTACAGCTGGCAGTCCTGGCAGGCAGCGCAGCTGGCTCCTTCATCTCTGTCTCTGCCACGGTGAGAAACAAGCTTCTCTCCCTGCAGCAATTTGCTGCCTCATCCTTCACCCTCTTCAGGGGAAATCTATCAGTAAGGTGGATTACAGCTGAGCAGAAAAGAATTTTCCAGATCCCTACAGTGGTTTGGAGCTTGGAAATTCTTTCCTTCCTTTTCCAGGCTTGACACATTTTAAATAAGGCCTTTCTCAGTTTTCCCTGAAATATTTTCCACTCCTATACATCCAGTCCCACCTTCGCTGTCTGAAGCACTCCTTTGGAGAGTAAAAAATGATTCAGATTCCAGTCACTCCTCCCTGCTAGACTGGGTGAAGGGGATCTCAGCAGCTCAGAAGGTCTTTTAAACATGGAGCTTGGAGACGCAGCGATCTGGGCTGTGAATTAGCTGCTGCAGGGTTGAACTCAGCACAGGAAAACTTGAATAAGTAAATCAGGGATTGTAGCTCCACAGCACCCTGGTTAAAAAGTTGCTGTCGCTGATGGGAACTCGGTTGAGAGAGCTCAGCTCTCTCTGCACCACGCTGCAGAGCGTGGTGCTGCAGAGCTCACAGGTGCTGTGAGCATCCCCTCAGCTGGCCGCAATAACGTGTTCTGCAGCTGCAGGTGATAATAATCCCCCAGTGTCTGGAGCTGGGGGTAGGACCAGCAAACCCAGGTGTCTGGAGAGTCCAACCTGTTGGAGCCACGAGGATGTTTTAACAGGGAA
>NW_010415246.1:5559-5934 GCF_000710305.1 Buceros rhinoceros silvestris
GAGCTAGATTTATTGCAGCTTATAACATGTAAAGTACCAGACAGGCTGTTAGAGTGCAGTTGCTTGTAGGGTCCTGAGACATTGTGACATCCTGTGTGAGCGCATGCGGTGTCACCGGGACCACCACTCTTGCAGAGGGGCAGAGGGCCTCTGCCTGCTCCACAGCAGTTCTTTGGCAGCATCATTCAGCAAACGTGAACCCCTGAAAGCAGGATTCCCTACAAGATGTGCTCTTTCTCCTCTGCAAAGTAAACCCGAGCCCAACTGATAGGCTCCACTCAACGCCTCCTGGGCCGCTCAGCAGCTGCCTGCAGAGAGGTCTCCCTGATGGCCGAGGACCATCACCCTCCTCCTCCCAACTTTTCCAGTAAGCTG
>NW_010415247.1:0-1232 GCF_000710305.1 Buceros rhinoceros silvestris
TTTTTTAATGTTTGCAAAGAGAGATTCTAAAATTATCCCAACACTAATATTCTACATTAAAAGAACTCGGATTTTGTTTTCCATCTACAGAGTTATATTTTGTTACTGTTTTCCAGAACTGATATGTGAGTGTGCTCTGCAGAGTGGAACTAAGGTTTTCAGTTCATTTTTTCCCATGTTCCAAAAAAAATAATGTAATTGCTGTTAAGACTGTATTAGGAACAAAACCTTATTTTTTATTTGCCTCCTTCCTATTATATGAAACTGGGGCCTGTGTCCATTTTATGGTTAATAATTCATGATGAAAAACCTAGCACACGGGGTATACATGAGTCAGCTGAAAGTCTGCCTTTGTTCCTAGATGCAGCAAACAACCTTTAAGAAGTGGAGAGTTACTGAATACAAATCCAAAGAAAGAAAAAAGCAGAACAACAAGCACAATTTCAAAGAACAAATACAAAATCAAAGACTTTCACCTGTTTTACATAGGATACTAGAGGAGTAGTAAACATGATATTTGTTGCCATAAAGATACAATGTTGTTATTATAATCTTATAGCATAATAATTAAGCATAATAATTAAGCATTATAGTATATAGTAGTCATCATCATCATGGCTTGGCTTCGTGAACGAAGATCTGGGAAGGGCTTTTCCCACGCTCACTGCAAACGATGAGTGCACCCTTCGGGCCGGCGCGGTGGATTTTTTAGGTGAGGCGCAGCGTGCGCGGAACTGGCTCCACCCTTTACACCTGAGGTTCATCTGCCAGGGCCTAGTGAGCTTGGACGGTGACAGCCAAGTCCTCGGGTCGTAGGTTTGGTTAGAGTATCCTTCTCTTAGATGGAGCCTTACAAGGCTAAACGAGCTCCATCTGCCCGGGTTTGGAGTCAGAGTTGTCCTTCTCCTAGGATGGCTGCCCGAAGGCTAGTGAGCCCATCCTGCCCATGGACACACTTTGTCTGACCCTTAAGTCGAGACCTGTCTGGCTTGGGAGACCCCACCAGAGGCACATGCCACCACCAGCACAGCTCTCAACCTCACAAGGGCAGGCAAGCTCCTTCCCCATGACAAGGGGGTGCCCGTGAAAAAGTATATAGTAGTAGAGCATAATAGCATAGCATAATAATATAGCATAATAATTAAGCCCCTGTACAATAGAAGTGGGAATGAACACTGGTCTGAACAGAGATAGTCATACTTTTGACCAAGCTGTAAGTCAATAAATTCCTG
>NW_010415247.1:1369-15220 GCF_000710305.1 Buceros rhinoceros silvestris
AATAGAAGTTATGTATGCTAACTGCTGATGGAGTTTGAAATAAGGACAGATAAAATATTATAGGCAATATGAGAATAAGTTTGAACTGCTGTCCAAACTATAAGATGATCCAAACTGAGCGAAACAGACACTTTAAATGTGTCTAAGCTAACTAGGAATCTAAAATCTAATGATATTATCTTGTCTCATCTGTATGTACAACCATCTTTTCTGCTTGCCATTGCTTAACATTACTTCATCTGGCCATGTTAGGACTCCATCTTCGTAACCATCCAATTTCTCTCTCTCTCTCTCTCAGTCAGTCAAGCACCTGGCTAAATTACAATTGAGATAGTGTGTCATTCACAGCTTACTCATGAATTAAGGCATGATACACCTCATCTAACTTTAAACACGTACAGAGCCTTTATTCACATGATCTGTTTTAGGCAGGTTCTTTGCAATGAGATAAACTCCTCCTTTGACGAGTTCTTTTCCCCCAGTTAAACCATACAGGTGTGTCCCCAGTCAAACTTTGAAAGAATATAACTCGCTCAGACATAGATATCTACATTACAGACTTTACATTTGGCCATGTGAATCCCAGCCAAGTGTCTGATCCTGTTTTGGTAGATGGAATCCCTGAGTCTGCCAAGTTGCAAGCCAGTACATGACCCAAGTGCAAAGAATCTAAAAAACACAAAATCTGTATTTTGGGAAAAAGCATGTTTGGCTCAGTTAGGTTTACCATCTTACTGCACCTATTAAGCCTGAAGAGTTGAATTTGTTTTCTGAATTCTGTTGAGAACGGGTCAAGTAAACTATTCAGCTTGATATGAGAGAAATCTTAGGAAATATCAGCCTGTGAACTGGGTACCTCAGTGATTAAAAAAAAGAAAAAAAAAAGAAAGAAAAAAAAATTAATGAAGCGATCTTGAATAACCAATACCAAAGTACATTAATAAAATAAAATAAAAAAACCAAAAAAACCCCAGTGGTATGTCTTGATGCTGTTTTAAGAACTGGCCACTATGCACGAAAGAAAATTGTAATACTCTAGTTAATACTGACACCTGGCAAATATATAAACTGTTCAGGAACTTACATTATTCTGGACTCACTGAATATGAGAAAACAAATTGCTGAAGCCACAGACTCAGATCTGAAGACACATAAAGAGCTAGTAAGCAAAAAATTGAAAGTTTGAAATCCCAGGGCTAAAAAGGAGAAACTAAGAACATGAATGGAACTGGATCGGGATAAAACAATTAGACTCCATTTTATGGAGGTGACATGAGAATAGGATGGGACTTTATCTAGGACTAAAGCTAATGGACCACACATGTGGAATAGCTGTTTCAAAGGTATGGATGTTATGCTGTGATACCAACCAGAATGCATCTTCTGACTTACAGCACTTCAGCAAAGCAAGGGTGGAAAGCAGCAGCAGAGCAGCCATACGATGTAGACACCTTTCCTTTTCCCCAGGCTGATAACGGGATTATTTTCTCTAATGAGGATTGATCACATTCCGCAGGATTTGTAAAATTGCAATTGTAATTGTCACAAGTGTTGGAGAAGGTTCATTTTCACTTGGCAGACTATTCTCCAGCAATGTCATTGTTTCCACTCTAGTTTTCTTATTCAACAATCCAGATTTTTTTCAGTGATTGAAATGACTTGAGAGTGGCTAAAAAAAGAAACACTAGAAAAGGAGAATTAAGGCTGAGACAAACAATAAATCAAAATTAATTACTTAGACCATGACATCTCAAAAAGTGAAAGAACATCATAGTACATTAAAAAAAAAAAAAACAAAAAAAAACCCCAACCAAACCTGAAAGCACCATTCTCTAAAAATCAGGCAACTCTGCATTACAAAAAAGTCAAGATTTTATAGAATTAGCTGAATGCTGCCGATAAGGCACAGTTACTAAAAGCTGTGAGAAGACATAGAAAACTAATAGTACATATCTGTGCGTTAAGAGAGGAATCCCAGGATCAGCCTGGGTTATTTGCTTATTGGTCAATACACAAAGATGTAATATAGCTCCATAAACCAAAAAGTTCAGGATTATTATACATTATCTTATTTAGTATCTGTTGGGGAAAAAAATTACACTTTTCCTTTGTCTGTCTTTGTTCTACCTCCCTCTTTGTGTCCTGCTTGTTCACTGATCTTTCTTTAACAACCAGAAAACCTTGGTTTGAGTAATATTGCACAGGTCACCCAAGGCAGCTTTTGCTCACAATGTCAGCACAGACCAAGTTCAGTGCCAGGCACAACTCAGTTTTTGAGAGGTGGCAGAGCTGATTCTGAAACGGAGGAAGAAAACTGGGAATTTTGTTGGCAGAGGTAAGACATTAGGGATGAAAAAAAAAGGATTTTGAGGATCTGTGAAGGTAAAGAAAGCTGAGAGAGGTTGTTGAGGGATCTGGAAAAGTCAGCGGCAGTTTCAAAGGGTGAGAGGTAGTGGTGAGAGAGTGTCTGGGAGAAGAAAGGAAAAACTGGGAGGAGGCTGCTGGAAGCTGATAGTGGTGGATAAAGCTATGTTTTTTTTCTGTTTGATAGAAAAGCTGTTAATGCTTTGATTTTATTTCTTATTTTTTCAGTGATAAGTATTTTTAGAATAGTTAATTACAGCATTTGGGCCATGATCCAGCAACATGCCTAAGGCCATGAAGAAGCTAGGTTCTTAGGCATATGAAGAACTTCGAGCATCTGGGAATACTGACAGACTTATGGTTTTATATACTCAGCTCAGTGATAGATCATCTTTTAAGTGCTGTCAACAGAACTATTAATATATATTTTTATCTTAGAAAGAAACCTACTTTCTCTAGCTATAGCTCCAGGCCTATTTAATTATGTCTGTTAGGAAGCATGGTTTAGTCTGATTGCCAGAGATAAATCTCAAACATCTCTAGCATGTTGCAGCACAAGTTGTGAAAGGAACTTGCATTCCCTGTGTCCCTTCCGTTCTCAGTATAAAAAACAGCACTCTTGGATTTTTCTGGGAGTGTTTAACAGCTAGAGACTATCTCTCACCATATTGGCTTTGTCCTACAGAATGTAGAATGACTCTCTACATATTTTCAGGTTCCGCTATTTAGGGGAGAGAATGCTCCACATTGCACAGTATCTGTTCAGCACTGTAAAAACAGTGGCCTGTGTAACTGTGTTATTGTTATCACTATCACATTTTAACAGTTCTAAACCCGTCATTATTTTACCACAGATCTATATCTAGACAGACATCTGGTTCAGCTGCTTACTTGATACTAAATCAGCAACTGAAAAAGCATTCGGGTGTCTCTGCCTTCAAAGGTGTTGCTTGAACGTAGCACAAGGGCGACTGCTTGGCTCAGCAAAGGTAGGAAAAAATAAAACCAGCATCTGCAACCCCAGCAATGTGCTCCATAAACACACAAATATGCTGCGAGTGAAGATGGGAGAGGGAACATTCAGATCTTGAAGAAAGAAGGATAAATAGGTCATAGTTTAAATACACTTAGCTGAGTGAGGGAGTAACTCTGAAAGTTTCGGCAAGCAATAAAAGGATGCACAGATGCAGGAGACAACTGTTCTCTGGAAATGACTTGCTGTCTTAAAAAAGAAGCCCATAAATAAAATATTTGCGTGTCTTCATTGGAAAATGCTAGGTTTTAGTTCAGAAGTACTAGGGAAGAAAATAATGAATGCGCCACATATTAACGAGAATTTCAAATTTGTTTGTTTGTTTCTGTGGGTTTTCGGGGTGTTTTTCTTGTCTGGGGTTTTTTTTGTTGTTTTGTTTTGTGTTTGTTTGTTTTGTTTTTTTTTCTCAAAAGCTTAGCTTGGTTAAATATATAGAAAATACCAAAGCCCCAAACCCAGTATTTCTAAATCCTGAAGAAAAAACTGTTCTATATTTCTAGCTATATTTAAACAGTTTTCAGAACTAAGCAATATCTATGATTATGCCGTTTCAAAAAAAAAAAAAAAATCCCCAAACACTGTAGACACACGTTTCTAACATATAAACCAAAAAATTTAGTTTTGTTATGGTGAAATTCTTGAGGACTATTTTAAGTGATCGGCCAGGGAAATATTTAGAATAAAGACATGTTGATTAGGGTCTTCATTTCCAGTTCTGAAGAAAACTGTAGTCTTCTAAACTTATCTTAAATCTGTGAATTTACCATTGGATTTCCAACAGTGAAATTTGCTTGGAAAGTGGAAGGGCTGGGGAAGGCATTAGATAGAATTTCTTGAAGAGTCAGGTTATGTTTTATACCAGACTTTAGAGGCACTTTCAAAGTTTCAGCTGAAACCAACCTAGTGTGCTGCTTTTGGGGGTTCTGGAGATTCCTATCCTACACCATCTTTCTATCTAACAGCAACTTTTCTAACAAATGGAAGTTCAATGTATATCCTCTGCATAAATAAAACACTTTTTTCTGAATCATTATCAGAAGGCAAAGCAGTGGGGTTGCATTTCAACTTTTTTCTCCTGTATCCTGAATGATAAGAGTCTTAATTCTTAAAAAAAGCAGAATGAAATAACCCAAATATACTGAACTAAGTTACAAACCCCACACTACTTCATGATTTATCTTGTATTACTTGCAATTTACTACTAAAATTTTAAAATGAGAGCAGTTGAAAGGGATTATATATATGCTTCAAGAATAGGACATATTTGCATTTGTAAGGAGAGGGAGTAAGACAGCTGTTAAGATTTATGCTCAGTCTTCATTCAGAGCACTGTAAATTAAGCCAGTAAAGTCAATGATACTGATCAAATCCTGTAAAGTTAAAGCATGCTCGTAAGTCTTTCCAGGATCGTGAAAAACTCTTACACTTTTGTACAATGTTCTGAAAACAAAGATGATTGTGATTTTGATCATCCAACTACCGAACAAGCAGAACTTCTTTAATTCTCTACCCTCCCAGAATGTGGTAAATCAGTACCATACAGACCTTAAGCCTAATTTATTACAGCTGTGCAACCAAAGATACAAAGTACTAGATAGTAATACTAAACCCCAAGACCTGTTGTATATTCAGAAATGCATAATATTAACAGAACAGAAGGCACTTCAATAACTCGAGCCTCACTGCATGATTAGGATACTCACGGAGGAACCAGCCAATTAAAATAGCCAAGCAGAAAAATTAATTATATAGCATTTAAAGAGCAGATTCTATATACAAAAATTGTAGGTTTTAATCTTCCTAATAATAGAGTGGTTTTGTTTTGTTTTGTTTTTTATTTTATTTTGGCTATTGGAGTGTCACAAGTCAGGGGATACAGTTCACCATCTATAGGGAATGTGGAGATATTTGATATTATCAAAGAGGAAAAAAAATGCTGAAAATATAAAACATAGCTACTAAAAAAACCAAACAACCAAACAAAGAAAAGGGCAAATTTAGTCCTGAATCAAAGTTCATGGCCAGACCTAGAATTCTTTGAACTCAGCCAATAGTTGATCAGCCAATATTAATATGAAGTGGGAAACAATGACCAAGAGTTGACAGCCCTGTGTCAGTGACTGCAGGGAACAGATTCTTAGAGAAGGAAAATACCAGCATCTACTGATGAACACTGATAGGCCATTATCGAACTGCTATTTCTAAATATTGAGATGTATTCTGTGGATTTCTATTGCTTTGAGCTGCTATTGCCTTGCTGCATGCCTTAACTATCTGCTGGATTAACACAGGATTTAAAAAAAATGGATTTAAACATCTCAGTTATGAAGTGTTTGCCTGAAGTTGTTTAAACTTTCCGTACAAAGCCACTCTGAAATTATAAAGGTAACTTAAAAAGCAGTTATGTTACCAACAATTGCAACCAGAAAACTTCACCACGAGAATACTTCTTTCAAAAAGACAAAGCATTATAATGATAATCAAGATTCTTGATGTCTAACAGAGATGTGTATCAAAGACATCCATGTGACATCAAGAACTGGTCAAAGCATTTAATAGTGGTGTAGAAATATTATGTTGCAAAATATTTCAAAGCAAATCCAACCAGAGTGTGTCAATAGCCAGAGAGGCTTTCTAACAGCTTGATGAGAAGCAATGTGCAAAGCTAAGTGATCCACCCTCATCAGCAAAGAACAAGGCAAGGATAGCAAACCATTGCTTGTGCGAAGACATTGAAGTTGTATAAAGATGTTTCATCCTGTTGTTATGAAGGGCAATCTGAAGTGCTGGAAAACATATATGAATCCAGTCCATTTAGTATGGTAGGAATTATTTCAATTTTTTTTTCAAAGTCAAGATGAATGATAACTTTCTGTACAGACCAGGAAATAGACATTTTTGTCTTACCATTAAACAGACGAGTCAGTAAATAAGAAGTCCAAGAAAGAGATGCACAATGTTTATTAATTTCTCAGAATTTCTCAGAAGCAGTGCATAGTATTAGGCATTCATAATATACAGAATACTGATTTCAGAGAGTCACACAATCCCACAATCCCAGGAGGACTGAGGTTTGAAGGGACCTGTGGAGATCATCTGGTCAAACTCCTCTACTAGAGCGGGACCATCTATAGCCTTTCTCCCATGACCGTGTCCAGGAACTTTTGAATATCTCCAAGGAGGGAGACTCCACAACCTTTCTGGGACACCTGTGCTTGCTCACCCTCATGGTAAAAAAACATTTCCTGATATTTACTCCTGTGTTTCAGTTTGTGCCCATTACCTCTGGTCCTGTCACTGGGCACCACTGAAACAAGCCTGGCTCTCTCTTCTTCCCATTCTCCTTTCAGGTATTTGTACTAATTTTGTGAGATCTTCCCTGAGCCTTCTCTTCTCTAGAGCTCATGGGAGGAAAGTCCCTCCATCATCTCTGTTGCCCTTAGCTGAACTCTCCAGTATGTCCATATCCATTGATCCTTGCGCATCCCTTCCAAATTGAGATATTCCATGATTCTATGGTTCTATGTCTCTCTTGTGCTGGGGAGCCCAGAACTGGACACAAAACTCCAGGTGTGGCCTCACCAGAGCTCAGTAGAGAGCAAGGATCACCTCCTCCAACCTGCCGGCAATACTTGCCCAATGCAGCCCAAGATACCAGAGGACTTCTTTGCTGCAAGGACACGTTGCTGGCTCACGTTCAACTTGGTGTCTAGCAGGACTCACAGGTCCTTTTCTGCCAAACTGCTTCCCAGCTGGGCAGTCCCCAGCATATGTTGTTGCCTGCCGTTGTTCCTCCTGAGGTGCAAAACTTTGCACTGCCCCTTGCTGAATTTCATGAGGTTCCTCTAATCTCATTTCTCTAGCCTGTTGAGGTCCCTCTGGAGAGCATCATGACCCGATGTTGGATCAGTCACTCCTCCTGATCCTCTCCCACCAGGGGTACAGCTTTCTCAGCCAAGATCTCTCCCTTTATTTCTGGCATCTGGGTTTTTTGATGGCCAGACTTGTGAGTAAAGACTGAGACAAAGAAGACATTCAATATTTTTGCCTTTTTCATGTCCCGTGAAACCTGGTTCTCCACCTTGTTGAGCAATGGGCCCACATTTAGCCAGGCTTCCTTTTGTCAGCTCTGTGCTTATGATAGCCCTTCTTGTTGTTTTTGACATCCCTGGATGGATTAAATTCCATTTGGACTTTACGATTTCGAACCTCATCCCTGGATTAATCTCTTCTATCCCCAGGAAGAGCTTATATTCCTCTCTCACAAAAAGGGTAGCTGTTCCTCATCTTCCCCTCCTGTTATTCCTACAAAGCTACTGATCAGGCCTTGCAACAGCCTTTCTTTCAGTGCCTTCTCATTGAGCATCCTTGCTCCAAATTCTTCAAATGAAGTAAACTGTACAGCATTTCAGCTAAAACTGTCTCAAACTAAGCAATTCAGCAAAAGCCCACCACTGACTCTCCCCTGCTCAAAGACAAATGTTATGGTAAACAGCATGATGAACACACAAGCACATAGCAGCAGAGCACTTGTTATCCAAGCTGTAACAGTTCTGACTTTCATTCAACACCAGCAAACTTGAGGAGATCCTGCAGGGGGGAAGCATTTGAATACCCACAAAGTTGTTTTTCAAAATTGCATGTTTTTCTGAAATTGTGCTGAAGACCGTTGTCAGGGATACACAAACATGGAATCTGAGGACTACCACAGCAGCAGAGAGTCCCTGTAAATCTCTTGGGCCATGGGACATTGGTATCTTGCAACCACTGCGACAATGGTCTCCCCTTCAATTTTCCATCCCATCTGGTAGTTAAGTACGACTTGCATCACGAGTCATTAAAAAAAACCCAAAAACGTTTATGTCCTAATTCCTCTGTCTCACCCACATACATGGACCTCAGACATGACTAGACAGAATCACCATGCAAAGATGAACAGTTCGTTGTCTAAGCTGGAAAAACAGAGGGCAAAATGTTGATCACTTTATTAATCTATACATTCAGACATAAAACCTCTTTGACTAATAAGTTTCATCTGGCATTCTTCCTATTCTAGAACTGACCACTGATACTTCTTGTTACAACTAGGGGACCTCAACTTCTAAATATTCTGTATTTTAATTTATTTAATTATTGAAATCTAACCTGTAGTATCGATGCATTCATTAGAGAAGTGTTAGTCAGCTATAGAAGTTGAAAACTTCTTGTGTATCCAATACTTCATCACCTTTATTCCGATAGAATAGCTCTAAATTTACAGTGTCTGGACAATGGTCTTTTAAAAACAGTTCGCTTTAAGTCCTTTGCTAATACACAAGTATGTTCATTACTATAGCTTTAAAAAGAACAATATTTTTATTTTAATTGAGCACAGGTGACCTTATCTTAAGAATAGGATAAAATATTACATGCATTTTGAGGCATTCATATTTCAATGGCTAAAAGACATGAAATGCATGGGAAATTAAAAACAGCTTATGATATATGTGTACTGCTTCACTGCTGGTCACCTTTTGTACAAATCTAATCTCCACATAATTAAATCAAATCTGCATTGGTCTAAAATCTCTATAAATAGCTATAAAAGACAGTTACTGAAAAGGCTATTCCCTTTAACAGAATTCTTTATTTCAGACTTGTTAAATGCATTGTAAACTGCAGTACTTAGACAATTGCCATTTATAGGTAATTTATATATACAACCTGTTAGAAATAGCTAAAAGTGAATAAAATAAAAGCTGAATTGGTAACAGAGCATTACACTAATTCTGCATTTTAATATAGCTTCTTAATTGGATACTACTTCAGCAGTGGACATTTTGAAAAACACAGATTACTCATTAAGTTGACAACATTTCAACTCCACAACCTCAATATTTGTCTCAAACAATCTGTATACCCATGTAAGTCCAAAAGTCAAAGAACATGCACTCTTAGAAGTGATTTTAAATAACTTTATCATAACCTTCTGTTTTTATTAAACAAATTGTTTCATTCTCTTGGAAATTTATATTGTTGATATTAATGTGATCAAAATGTGATAAAATTTCATTCTAACTCATGGATTTATGGATTAGATTTCAAACTACGAATACAATGGTCGCCAAATGAGTTGCATTGATAAAATGTCTGAACAACCTAAATAAGGTCTAAACAATCACCTTTGTCCATTTTCAATAGTTTGTAGTGAATAATTCACTTTCTAATACAGGTAAAAAATGAAAAAATCTTGTTAGGTCAATTTTTCAAACATTGTTTGTCTCTGTTTTAAATTCAATTAATTTCTGGTAATATAAGTCCAGGACTGAGACATCACTGAACATATAAAAGCTCTCAGTGGACATAAAATGATAGTTTGATGAACTGTATTAAGGTTTTAAGTAATAAAAACCAAAAAAGAAGGTAGAAATTACAGAACACTCAAAATGAGTAAAATAAATGCCATTACACTTTAAAACAGTTTTGAGTCTGAGCTATACAATTCCATCATCTGTTTTGTTTAACTGATGTAAAAATAACAATCTGTGCATATGTTGTATTTTGCTGAATAACCATGTAAGGTTTACCAGTTCAAATTTAAATGTACACAGCACCGGCAGCAAGATGAGTAGGCTCATCAGGTAACTGAATAAATCCTTCCAAAGACTTTGGTAAAGGGACTAACAAATTGCAGTCAAAAGAAAAAGATGGAAAAGGCTTGGATTTAGGCTAAAATGAGACATAAGGAAGCATAAGAAAGTAAAACCATAAGTAGAGAGAAGTTGTGAAATTTGTCAGGAAATAACAATCTGTTAGCTGCAGTAGAAAAGTTTAGAGGCTGAAGACTTGTGTTGAACACGTTAAGCTATAAGGCCTCTGGAAATAACTATTTCCAGGTGGGGTTTAAATGAAGAGAAAAATGAAGTGGGCTGGTAACTAATTTCTGAATATGAAAGAATTGTGATAAAATCCCTATTTTGTGATTGGTTTCTGGCTTCTTAATTTTCTGGATGTTATAACAATTTCAATAAAAACAGTTTCCTAAAGAAGATTATTCCCGTGACTGGAACGTACTTAATATTTTCCAGTTAAATACACATTATTTTTTGTTAATCTTTATATATTTACACATGTAAATGGGTAATAATTAAATGGTTAATTGGCAAATTCAGCTTTATTTGACAATGGGAATACAAGGAAGAGATCTGATCCACTCAGTCAAAATGTAAATCTGTGCAAGAAGTAGTCTAACTGTATGGAAATTGAGACTAGGCTATCACAGTGGTGCTTAACAGGCTCAAAACATCTTAGTTTATCTTGAAATCATCAACCTACCATATAGGAAAAATTTTCAGCATCTGAGTCTATAGGAAAAGTCTGTCCAGTTTTAAAAATTACCTGATAATGACAGTACATTTTTTGATTGCTCAGTGAGCTTTGAGAACTCAGCACATCTCAGAAAATGCGCAATGGTTTGCAAGATCAGACTCTACAAAAGAGATTTACTACAAAGGAGATTTAATAGAAATCTTTTAAAAGTACTGATTGTGTTAGATAGAAAGGCAGAAAATGAACATGACGTGGAGGCTGCAGAAGATGAGTGTGAGACACTGGCAATAAAACTATGATTTCTTATAGAACTGGTGGGAAATGCAGTCGTGAGGTCTCAGACCTATCAAAATCAATGAGAATTTCTTCCTTTGGCATAAGCTTCATCCTAAGAAGTCACATACACCAACATTTTTCTTGTTTTATGTAACCAAGAAGATTTAAATAAGCAGAAAAATGTAAATATATAGATTGCTTATTCATTTTTCAAATTTCAGTTTTCCACGGTCATAACAACGACAAAAATAAATAAATAAATAATGTCACCTTTCATAGACACTTTTCAGTGGTTTTTTAAAAATTATTCCTTCTTAACTATTCCTTCTGCCTTTACAGAGTGTAATGCATTATTTAGTGTCTTTACATATATCTCATTTCGGTAATTACGTGGAACTGGCATAGCTACAGACACAAATTCTTATAATTTGGATTATCATCTCCTAAAGCATGGCTCAGAAATCAGTTTCTATTCCCCATGAGTGATTAAAATTGACGAAAAGAGGCATGCCTATAACGACTGTGACAAAAGATGTGGATACTTCAATCACATTGCAATGGGGAGCCACCTAAAAAGAGGGGAAAAAAACGCCTTTCTATATTGTCACATACGGAGTACGAGTAAATATCATGCTATACTTCAAAAGGCAAAAAGAAAAAAAGAAATAACAATAATCTTAAATTTTTTTCCCACAAGTGGATTTAACAAGGATCCCAGGGGAAGGATTTTAGGATCTGTGAAAAATGATGGTCATGCTTTGAATGCCTGTGACAGTTGGTACCTGTTCTCAAGTATGAAATAGGTTTTTTGTATGATGATATTGAAATAGAGATGTGGGGGCAGGATGTGGAAAAGAGAAGAGCAGAAGGGACTTCAGAACAGAAGGGATGGCAGCACACAAAGCATATAAAAAGTCCTAGTTTTTTTATCCATAAACTGGATAGCACTCAGGTCCTTATGCCAATCCTGAAATAGGAAACGTGAAACTTCCCTTTGCTACCCAGGTGCTGGGGCAAAACAAGAAACAACAAAAATAATTAAAATTGCCCCTTTGAAAAAGATTCCACTGTCCTTAAAGAGTTACACCTTCTGTAACATCCGGGAAAGCGTGCGGCACGTAGAAGCAGCAGTTGCTTAATAGAGTTTTCATTAAAAACAGTGCAGGAGATACAGACCTATCATCTAGCAATCATACTGTAACGAATTTATATTAATTCCTCCCAGCCCATAGCAAAAGAAGTCTGGTAACCTTGGCGTTGCAGTGGGCCTGAAGCACACACAAGGCAGTTACCCTGGCATTCCGATCCTTCCTTACCACACTGCTGTGGTAATTCCATTGTGAAGCTGAGCCTTTAAACAAGTATTCTGCAAAATGTAGCTGCTTCTCTGTGTTTCAAAAGTTCAGTTCTTCGGGACCATAAGCAGAAATGTAGCCAAACTGCCCTTCCCTGGAAGAGCGATGGAAAGAGATATAGAGATACCAGGAAAAGAAAGATGAACTATATATGTAAAAATATACAGTATGTGCATATAAATATAAATGTATATATGTATAAAAAATACACAAGTATACATGTAAAAATAGGTAGGCATCTTTCCTGATGATTATAGTCTGAACTGACTTCATTAGTCAGCTCTGAGAAACTTGGAACTCTTTCATGCCTTGGTCTTGAGTATCACTGTCCTGAGGGGTACCTGGTCAGAGGTTGGTTGCTTGCGGTAGACATAGCAGGATGGGTTCCCCAGAGCTCTGCTTGCTTTTAAACACTCAAAATTCAAGTTCTTCATTCCCCACATTCATGAGATTGGGATTATTCCTATTGTGTTTAATTTCTTTCCTAAGTATGTAATTTCTTCTAAGAAAAGGGCTTTTTGAAGATGTTATCTCTTTGTAATGACACCATTATTGCTGAAAATGTCCCCATAGTGTCATGTAGTAAGACAGTGAAACTGCTCTGGTGCTGTATTTTGTATGCCTTGTATTATGTATTAGAGAGTTCTAGCATTCCTCTTAAACCGCTAGTTGAATTAATGAAGAAAAAAGAAAATTCTAATTTAAATTCAGACATGTTTTGTGCTGAGAACAGGCTTTCTATACTACAGCTTGGAAGATCTGGGTTCAAAAAATCACCTAATCTCTTGAGGGTGGATTCACAGTGGGAATTAAGGCTTAATATTCCAAAGCTTAAGTTTCAGACATGCTGTTGCTTAGAGGTTTTCTTAACCTCAAGTATTAGGCCTGGATCTAAAAGGAATGTAAGCATTTAAAACATACCTTCAGGCAAGTGGTCACTAGGGTCTCCTCCGAACCCCTAAATTAGACACTTAGGTTTTTTATACTGTGCATGTTACAGAGGTAGAATCCAAGGAACGGAGTTCAGTCAGTGTGCTAATTGCAGATTCTATCTAAGCTAACCTTTTTTTAAAAAAGACTGAAAAGGAATATATCAAAGGAAAATGCGATAGAAGTGGGATTTACATCTAAATATTCACTAGAACATGGTGAGAAATGGAAGGAAGTGAAAACTTCTGACAGACTTTGGTAGTGTGATAGTTTAGCAAGCACTAGAAGTGATACATTTGAGCCCCTGTGCCAATTATTTATTGACATTTTTTAATTTTAAGATACCTTGGTGTTTAAATGATGATTTTTTTTTTATGCCTGAAAACATAGAAAAAATAGGCAAGTATCTGGTTACATCAAAGAAGGATGGGAGAGAGATTTACGTATTTGAAAGCTTCTCTGTCTTACCTGCCCCTGAGGTGAGGAGGCTACTGGTGGACAGCAATATGGGAAGGGACACAGCCAGGATAACTGACTGGAAATAACCAAAGGGATATGGTCATATCCTACGACATCTTACTCAGC
>NW_010415247.1:15370-21720 GCF_000710305.1 Buceros rhinoceros silvestris
AGGAATGTTTTTGGTTATGGTGTTTATCTTCCCAAACAACTGTTAAGTTTGCTTTCCAGAAAATGGCTGGACATCCACCTGCCAATGGGAAATCTATTTTTAAAAATTCCCCTCTTTGCTTGTGTGCACATCTTTGCTTCATTTATAAAACTATCTTTATCTTGACCCATGATTTTCCATTTTTTTCTCTTCCAATTCTCTTCACCATCCTGATGATGGGGAAATGAGCAAGCGACATCGTGGGTGCTTATTTGCTGGCCTGGGTCAACACCCCAGTCACTCTTTAAATTACTACCCGATAATAAAGAACTAAGACATGCATACACTCAATGCTGACTACATATGAACCACAAAGAAGAAAAAAACCCCACGGCTCTGCATAAAAATACCCTAAAAATCACTGGCAATGTCACATAATCTATTATTGAATACAAGATTTTATTAGACAACAGGTAACCTTTTCTGAAGGAAAGAAAAAGCCTGCTAGTGGGTGATGTAATATCACATGCAAATTTTGCATGACTTTGATATGTTATGAGCAAGGAGATGTTCTAAAAACATTGGATGAATCAACTTGTTAAATCATTTGAGTACTTTATTGATTAAGGCACAAAGACAAGTCAGACAGTTCGGAAGAAAAGTGACCAATTTGTTTGTACAGGTCTGTCAGATGCTGTGATCTTTGCTTGCATTTATCTCCTACTCTTACAGACTCATAAATGATTACCACCCATGTGCTGCCAAAACCACTAATCATGTGCTTGGATTAGTAAAACAAATATAATCTAAAAGGTATTTTTCATTTATGTCACGAAATATATCAAGAAATGCAAAATGCACAAGGACTCTCCCAAGGTATATCAATCACGGCATTTGTCTGTTCTATAGCTATCTATCTCCAGAGGGTGATTAATATCGTCTTAAAATGACCATCTAGGATAGGTGGGTTAAATAGCCCTCTAAAAATGTGGAAGTGCTTATTCCTCTCTAGTGACTATAGGAGAGACTCTCAAAGGAGGAAAGTTCATCCAGCAGGTAGACAGACCTGTTTAGAAACCAGCCTCTCTGCCTCGATTGTTTCAAAATCAGTGTTATAATGTAGGTCTCTAAATTAGTTTCTTTGAACAAACTATTTGGTTAACGCTTTGAATTTGACTCTTCTAACTTGCTCCTATACAGGAATAGAAATGGCTTCCTTACAAATCAGCTCCGACAGGATACAGAAAGTCATATTTGAGAAGGCTCTTCTCTGAAGAAGAGAAGTGGAGAAGGACTAAGAGTAAGGGCTATTGCAGACAGCTTTCCTAAAGCACTACTGAACTGCTTCAGAAAGAAGACTTTAATATTTTCTGACACAAAAACGTTTTCATGAGATGACTGAGAACAAATATTTTGTGAACGCAGCTGTTCTCTGGGTCCCTTGTTACTGTAAATGAAGCAGGAAACAGGGAGAACTCAAACTCTTGTTTTTCCTGCCTCTGGCCACGTGAAGGAAAAAAAAAAAAGTGTGATTTTCCTCTTTCAGTTTTCCTACAGATTTCATAATGAACTAACCGATGTGGTCTGAAAAAAAAGCCAAATGGTTCCTGAAGTTACCAGTCCTAAGAATCGTGTTGCCAGAAGTAAAGCCTCTAGTACGCAGCCAAATTATGCAGAGACAAGTTAAATTTTAAATGCATTGATCTCCCCTGTCAGACTCCTCTCTCCCCCATTTATATCCTGTGTGTCTTTAAGATTTGCAGCTTTCTCATGCAGCAATTGTTTCCAACCTCAGCAAACTAAGGCTCTTTTCCTGATGTAAATATTCCCGAGAGAACCATATGAAAATTTCCTGTAAGAACATCCTCAATCCAACCCATCTGATTGTGCACCCATTCAGACTGTAAAAAAGAAGCTTGAAAACATGAATATTGTGAGATAGAGTGTCAAATCACCTTCTTCTCCTTTATTTTCCCAGAGGCAAAATCAGAACAGATTTTGATTTTATCAAAGAACATTATTTTATATGGTTCAAAATGTTTCTGTCTTTAAATATCATTGGAAACTCTGACAATTTTGGGGCACTGAATTGGAACCAAATCAGTTTGCCTCTGGAAGAAAAAATATGTGTTTTGACCAAACATATTTAATACCACACGGGAAAGGTGTCTCTGTTGGTCTGTGGGGCAGTTCTTCCTGTAGAGGCAAGGCACACTGGGAAATCTTTATTTCCTTCTGACAATCCCTTGTCAACACAGCCCAGACTGTAGCATTATTGCTTACACTGGAGTTTTTCCTCATAGCAATGAATGGCATGGTTTGTTTTACTGCTCTAGCTTTTCCTTTCTGAATTGCTGCCATTCTCAGTAAGATTTGGCACATCCAGGTCCTGACCACTAATTTCCTTTGCATTATAGATGAGGCAATAAATGGTAGGACTATAAAGTTTTTAGGATGTTACTCTACATGCCTTTCCGAGTAATTTATTTACCATTCTACAGTGGGATGGCAGATGCTCACATGCTCATGCTGTGTGCCTGACATGGCTGTGTGGTAAGGCATAATTGCTATTTAGTGACTCTGCTGAGACCTGGCCTCTTCTTTGCAGAGCCAAGGCCTTTGCTTTGAAAGTCCTTACACAGGAAGGAAACATAGTTGAGACTGGTGCTATGAAAAGATGGACTAGATGGACAGCAGTTTATGACATGGAACATTGATTATTAACATTACTAAAACTTTTTGTTGAACGTGTTAAGGTCGTTAAAGATTTATCAAATCTTTAGAGAGACTTTAGAGTAAGTGATATATGTTTTAAATACCTGTGAACTAGGTAATTGTGTAAGCTATTCAACATGAGGAAGAGCTGAACTAGATGTACACAGGTGAAGATGAGGCCATGTCCACCCATAATCAAATGTGTGAAAATATAGAACCACACACTGGTGGGAAAACCAAAATGAATATACCCCAAGGTTGTACAGAACCTCAGGGCTGCCCTGGGGTGGAAACTGGGCCAAATACTTCTCCATTGTCCACTTTCACTTAAACCTGGCTTTTGCTTCTTTATTTCACCAGCCAATAGTTGTTCAAATAATTTTTGGAGCATAAATTCATTAGGCAATGGAGCACAGCTCAGAGAAAACTGGTGCAGAAGCAGTAAAAGTACATCTGTGGAACACTGATGTCATTTAGCCTTCCTGAGGGCCAGAGCTGGATCACAGCTCCGTGTTATCTTGGCTGAATATCTCTGAGGTCACAGGCCCCTTTACCCTCTCTGCCTTGTACTCTTGAGGAGAAACCCTTCTTCCCATGTGAATTCAGGCAGTGTGCATGGTACACCCAGTACAGAGCATCCTTTTTAACCAGTTTATTGGGTTGTGGAAGCTGTAGTTATCACTGGCCTGTTCTGGCCTCTTGTTTGCAATTCACAGGTGCCTGACTTGATAGATGCGTGATCTCTTTATTTCTATGACTCAGCTCTACAAAGATCAAGGCATAGTTTTTTTATAAGCTCATAACACTTTGCCTCCATTGGAAAAAAGCAGATTGCAAAATGATTGAAATGCTGATTTGCCATCAAGCCATTTAGCTTCTGGAGATACTGCCTGGTTATTTAGTTCCTGCAGGTAAACAAATGGATCCTGTGAGGGAATACAAATATCTCCACCCCTCAGGCATTCTTATCAGAGAAAAAAAAAAAAACAGCATTTTAATCTTATTAGAGTTCAAGCTCTTTAATCAGTGTGCTGGTGGGACACCAAGAACATTTTAGTTCTGTCCAAGGCCTGTGTTAGAAAATGTAATGGTGTCTTTCTGTGCATTTGATGACAGCCCTGGTCAGTTCTGTTCATCAGTCCTAGCGAGTCTGCAAAGGGGTTTTACTCTTAGAACTCAGGAATGTAGCTTTGCATGGTTGTGACATGCTCTGCTGATTTCCTGTATTTCTCTGGTAATTTCCTTCCTAACAATTCCTCTGAAGATGTAGGCTTTGGGACATTTTCTGAAACTGTCAAATCCCATTCCTTTGTCAGTAGCATTTCATGCTATAACAGATAAACTTTGATTATCCATTGCTCCAAAACATGTTTATTTCAGCTTTATCTGTGTGGACTACATTTATTGGCCCAGATACTTAAATAATGTAAATCCTTTTGTAGCTAGATTAAATGTTAATTTCTTTGTCTCCAATCCCTGCCAATTCAACACTGCCTGGACAACCTTGCTTTCAGTTCCAAGCTACTGGAAAATACATTGTGGACTGGTAATTCCACCCTTAGCAGAACTGAGTAAAGAAAAAGAAAAACCCCAAACATTTCTCTTGCAGGAATCCTGAGTCACACATTTCTTCCTGGGAAACAAACTTTAGAAGGATTATTTTTCTTGTTTTTAGATTAAACTGAGTGAAAGTGTATTTCTTACATTTTTAAAAACTCCTGCATCCTAGAATATAATAGGGAAGTATTTAACAGCTTTTGCATGCCTCATAGACTTTCTACAGAAAAAAGAAAAAAAGGAAAAGGAAAAGAAATTAGATAAAATATTAAAGGAAAAAAGGCAAAGGCAAGAAAAGGCAAAGGCAAGAAGAGAAGAGAGGAGAGGAGACGAGACGAGACGAGACGAGACGAGATGAGACGAGACGAGAGAAAAATAGAAAAAACAAAATTTTACATACATAGAATCACTAGATCAGGTTGTGCAAAGTCCCTTCCAACCTGGCCTTCATCACTTTCAGGGAGGAGGCAGCCACAGTTTTTCCAAGCAACCCCTTCCAGTGCCTCACCACCCTCACAGTGAAGAACTTCCTCCTTACATCTAATCGCAATCTACTTTCTTCCGGTTTAAAGCCATTACCCCTTGTCCTATCACTACATGCCCTTGTAAAAAATCCTTCTCCAGCTTTCTCGTAGGCCCCTTTAAGCACTGCAAGCCTGCAATAACTTGTCCCTGGAGCCCTGTCTTCTCCAGGCTGAACAACCCCAACTGCACCTCATGTTCATAGGGGAGGTGCTCCAGCCCTTCGATCATCAAAACATAAATTAGATTTTCCCAGTGTAGGTGTAACCAAAGATGCTACAGAAGTATTACATACTTGTTAAAGACGTGCAAGTGGCAAGTCATACACTTTGCATTTGTCATGAGGTATCTTTCACATCAGACATCACAAAGTATTTCATGAATAAATGGTAAAACTACTTTAGAACACAGAAAAACTTGAAAGTTGAGAAACTAATTTGGTTTGAATAATCAAACAAGAACATGTACCAGCCTTCAACAAAAATATCCTAGTGTTGCTTAATGTGTTAGTAAAGATTTCCATAAAGTGTATACAAAGCAGTTAATGCTTTAGTCAACACAGGAACATTTTGACCTCCAGAAAAGCCTTCAATCTTGTGATTAGTGATCTAACCATCTTGGAGAATGAAAGATGTCAATCTGAATTCTTTTGAACTTACAGAGGGGCTAGGCTTGGTTTTCTGACCTCATGTACAAGTGATACATATAGATGTCTTCATGAATGTGACAGGGCTTCAACTTTCTTTAAAACAAATCAACACACATTTTAGACAAAGGGCTTAACCAAATGGGCTGTTTGGGACACCAAGTTTTCTTGCCATTATCTGAATTACAGCTAAGCCTAAAGACTATATACAATCAAGGATAAGGTGATGGAGTTTCAGAGTCGACTTTGTCTAGAGCATCTCTTGTTAGAAATATTGGTTAAATAACTTTAGCTCAGCCTGAAGGACCACAGACCCACCACAGGGTTGTTTTACATTTTCTGGGAGATAAAAGACTTGGGTTAGAAACTTTGCCATCAGTGTCACAGGAAGAACATCCACTAGCTAGGTAATGCTTTTATGGCTTTTTACACCATCTTCAGAGCTGCTTTATGCCACACTAGTAGGCAAGAGCATGAAGAGCCCAAGCCTGTCCTGGCAATGACTTTTCATTTAATATTAGAAAAGCTCCTATCCATATTTCATGGTGTTATTGCAAAGTATATTTGCTGAAACAACTGTCAGCAATCCAGGTGTTCACAAAGGTAAGCGAGGCCAAAAGTGACTGTCAACTACCATTCTTTATGTTTTTAAATTGTTTTTGGGATGTAGGCCTGACTAAGCAATTAAATGAATGTGATCAAGTGTTTCCTTTTGATAGAAGTTAGTGGTTGTGCTCCACTTGTTTCCTGTTTTGAATATTCTTCCTGCCAAATTTTTAGTGTCTAACTTAGGGGTCCAGAGTAGGAGACTGCCTCCTCTGAGCACCCTTAATCATTAATGGGAGAAAAAATAGGTGGCTCATCCTTGGTTAATTCCTTTTGTCCAGGACATGTTATTTGCAGGTTTCTCCATCTTTTGAGTGGAAAGAGT
>NW_010415247.1:21841-26969 GCF_000710305.1 Buceros rhinoceros silvestris
GTACCTTCAGCAGGGTCTCTCCCTCCGGAAGTGTCAACCTCTCTCTATCAAAGTAGAAAAGCAGCAGCGAGGACTAGCTTCTGAAGACAAGTGCCTAAATTTGGTTTTCTTTAAGTTAGTCTATGCCATTAAATCAATTCATGTGTGAGGTTTTTTTTTTTTTAACTTGGACTTTTTAAACAACTTTTATTTATTCTGAAGTGGTTCACTGGGACAACTTTTTGATTATGTATTATGTTAAAAACTCTGCTTCCCTAAAGCCTGTCTACCAAGGACCCCACACATTTACCTATGCCAATAACCTAGCTAGAGGTTCAAAGAGAGCAGTCAGAGTGTCTTCGACACTCTGAGAAGTCCTGGGAGTGACATCCTGAACATTAATCCTGGGCACAATCAGGATAACTTGTTAAAATTTAGCACAGAGTTAAGTGAGGAGGGCTATGGCTTCTCTGTCACTGTCGGAAATTGCTGTTCTTCACATAAATTGCCTTTGTCACACGGTATTTCTGAAGTGCAGTTGGAATGCACTTACAATTGGATGCAATTACCTCAGAAGTCAGATACTTAACAAATATTTCCCTTGGGAAGATATCTGTGACTTACCTGTTTACAATGAGAAATTAGACCTTAATTCCTTCCATCCGTACACACACACATGCATCGAGGTTAACACTGCAATCCTTTTCATATCTTGTCAAAGTCATTTTAATAGTTCAGGCTGTTGATGCAGCAGCCTTTATAGTCCCATTAAATCCCAAAACTCAACAGCCAGCCTTGATAGGCTGGAATTCTCTAACAGGCTAAGTTTTGTGACAAACCTTAATTTCTGCTCGCAGCTGACAGAAGCCAGAAAAATTCTTCACTGCCGTCGTGGTGCACAGAAATGCATTTAGGATAGATGTGAGGAGCTTGAGGCTGTGTGATTGCTGCCCTCATCAGATTCTCAGCAGCGTTTTCCATACTAAGTCATGCTTACGGGCAGCCTCCATCCTTCAGTCTGCTGCATCCACCCACCAAACTTATCCCAGCTCTGTTTCATTTTTAGGTACAAACATGGAATGAATATTAAGTGGATTTTGTAAGTGATGTTGTCTTCACTTGTAGTTGTAGGAGGCTTTCTGCTCAACAGTTCAGTTGAGGCAGTTTGCCTCCAAGATCAATGAATGCTCTTGTGTCTAGGGCATAAAGGCGATCATCACTTTAAAAACTGGCCAGAAAGGGAGGTGATTTCAGTGCTTTGGAAAAGTTTTCAGTATGCAACATTTTCCCTTTCGATTCTCTCTCTCTTTAGTTCTAGCTCTAGCTCTGTCTCTGTCTCTGTGTTTAAGACTTTGTCTCACAAGAAAATTTGTAGAAATGCATATATATTTGCCAGCTGGTAATTAAAAGAAGATTTTAGTTCAGGTGTTGCCATGCCAACAAAATATTTAATTATTTTTTAAATTCTCTAATGTAATTTTTTTAAATGGGCTATGCGTTATTGTGACATTTAGAAACTAGGACCTCCTTTTTCATTTTCAGAAACATTAAACAAGACATTTGAACACATATTTTTAACTGTACGTATTTATCAAGACCGAATATTTCTCTCAAAAACTATTGCATTCAATGAAATGACATTCTTCAATCAGAAAACATTTTCTTCAAAATATCACTGGTAGTCCTAGAGGTGTTTGCAAGAAAATGTTGTAGTAGTCCTGCTAGGGTGGTAGTGGTGCATGTAAATAAATATTGCAGAATTTCTTCATGACTATAAATGTGGCAAGATTACCAATTCCTAATGCACCACTCCTAGAGGAGCTGAGATTGTAGTTCACCTACTGGCATTGAAGATGGCACTTTTTGATCTAGTTCTTCTTGTATAAATAATAAGCTGATTTTTTTTTTTTCTGCTTGTTTACTGAGAGACAAGAGGCTTCTTCATCAGTCTGCTTTCTGCAATGGAAGAAAGGTGTTTCTTCATACACATGCTGTAAACATATTGTACTTATATTTTATAGATGAATATCATATGCCCATCTTCCCATTGCCGTAATTGCTTTAGTTTTAGATCAAATGAGGAAAATATCTCTCTTTCCTGTACTTTCTGGTACAAATTGGAAACAAGGAAAAGAAATTCATGTTACCTGACAATTCTGGGTGTAATGAGAACTGGCCTTGTATTGTACCCTCATCACTCGTATCTTGACTTTAGATGACAGTTTTCATAATGCTTTCCCTTACCCATATCTTCCTTCCTTTCCTTCTTCTCTCCTTCTCTTCTTTTTCTTGCCTTGACATCACATCTCTATATAACAGTCTTGGGCACTCTCAGATTCTTCCTAAGCCTTAAATTCCAGACCTTAATCTTTCCTTCCTTTAACCATTACATTTCTCAATATCATGCAAAGTTTCAGCTGTTGTGGTAATATATCATGCGTAGCATAAAGGTGCTGCATCCCTGTGGCACAGAGATCGAGCAGACAATATATCCAAAAGAGAACATATTGCAAATATACAATGCACTATGGCAGAAATGTTAAGGAAGACAGCCAGAGGCAAAGAGATTGTAGTGTTTCAGAAACGCCCCGTAGATCAGCTCTTGAGTGTGCATTGAACTCATGCTGTATACGCAAGTTTTTAGAAAATGTAATAAAAGTGGTTAAATCCATTGAGATTGAAGGTTTGGACTGTGAATATTCTCTACGGAGAAGTGAAAGAGGAAACACACTGAGTTCTTTTCTATAGGAAGTGAACTTCTTAGCAGGAGTAATCAAGCTGAGAGCTGTGTGGTTCAAAGGCAATTTGACTCACTCATAAGGGGTATCCTCTGTAGTGACTGAGGGATAGTGAAGAATGAACCTCTTAATGCATGGTCATGAGGAGCAAACTAGACACAGGATAAAAATTTTAATGGTATCCAACTGATTAAAGAATCTATGTTTAATTTAAAAAAAATAGTCTTAGGTTGCTGAGTGCTGAGGTACTCTGAGAGTAAAGAGAATGTAGAAGCCTAAGTAACTCCTGGGCATTTGGATACTTTTTGATGCTAAAATATATTTTATTCAGGGTAAAGACCAGGGAAGTAACTTTCATTTACCTCCTCCCATTGCAACTCTTAGGTCAGTGGAGTTACACTGTTATAAATGTGACAAAATCAAAAGCAGCTCGCTCTCCTACATTTTCACCTGACATACCCTTATTAATATCTAGACTTTCTGATTTGTTCTTAGTTTTAGAAGCAAGGTGGTTTATGGGAGCTGAATCTCATGCGCATTCTCACCTGTATAAGTTCTACGATTTTTATAGTGCCCTTGGCTTTCTTTTACACCTGATAGCTAACAGAGAAGAAAAGTAAACCACATCTAAATTAGTAGTCTGGATAGAGAGGAATAGCAATCCTGAAACATTCTTTCAGAAAGGTAATATCCAAATGAGCGTTACAAGAAAATTTGGAGTATTTGGTTTCAAAGTGAAAATGAAGGTGTCTTTCCTTATAAAATTTATTAGATGAGGAGATAAATCTATTAATAGTGTCCCAAGAAGAGACTAACATTCTGGGGGTTTTTTTGTTGTTGTTGTTTGGGTTTTTTCGATTTGGTTTGTTTTTTGTTTTGTTTTTTTTTTAGGACTAAAACAAGCCTATAAAATTCCTTAAATTTCCAAGGGTTTAAGAATCCAGAGATTATTACACTGTGGCCCAGGAAATCCTAGTGACTGAATCGACCTCACAGAGCTATATGAAAGTCTTGAACTTCAAGTATTTTGGTTTGCATTTCTTATGATACATTTTGTCACTGTCTACAAGAATACCGACGGTCAGCTGTGGTGTGTTTTTGCAAAAGGATGGAGACTATTCTCAACAATTTAAACTCAGACGTTTTGGTTGGCTGTTGCTCCTGCCAGAAGATCTGTATCTCTGTACCCTCATTTTACCTATCAGGGAAGACTAGGGGTGAATGTGCTGCATTCATTAATTTTATTGTTTAGACACAGACATTCCTGACTTGTATTTGGAATTTGAACTGTTTTGATTAGTTTTTAAATTGCTTTATGCCTTCAACATGTTGCTCAATCATTGTGCTTCCAACAAGAGATTAAAAAAATTCTACAAGTTAACCTCTATCATTAGCAACACAAAATCAGGATGTTAGGACGGATTTCAATCAGAAGTGAAGTCATTACACAGTATTGTTAGGGAAAAAAAAAACACATTTCGTGCCACAAATAGCATTCACATTCCCAAATAAATTATTAATAAGAGAATCTTCCCTTTTCTACTATCAGCGGAGCTCAACCCTGTTAAAATGCACACCCTAGGCTAAGGAGCCCAAGGAGTCTCAAACATAAACCAGCAGTACTGAAAGTACTCAACTCTGGGGACTGCAACACACTGTCACATTACTACAGCTTAGCAATTTGTCATGCAGCAGGCTGCAACTACCTGGCCGTATACACACTATAACGAGAGCATAGTAATGCAGTTTACCTTCACTCTTTTTCAATGTTAGCTTAGCTAACTTGAATGACCTTTCATTTGCCATGAGAGTGTGCACAGAGTGTCAGAGCTGCTCGGTAATTTGACAAGCTGTGATGGATTTAATTATAAATTTGAGCACAAACCGCAAAGCTACCTGTACTAGCTGTGAAAGACATCACTATCCAGAAGATGTGTTTGTAAAGAAACTACTCTAGACCTTCTTTCACGGGCACCCCCTTGCCATGCGGAAGGAGCTTGCCTGCCCTTGTGAGGTTGAGAGCTGTGCTGGTGGTGGCATGTGCCTCCGGTGGGGTCTCCCAGGCCAGACAGGTCTCAACTTAAGGGTCAGACAAAGTGTGTCCATGGGCAGGATGGGCTCACTAGCCTTCGGGCAGCCATCCTAGGAGAAGGACAACTCTGACTCCAAACCCAGGCAGATGGAGCTCGTTTAGCCCTGTAAGGCTCCATCTAAGAGAAGGATATTCTAACCAAACCTACGACCCGAGGACTTGGCTGTCACCGTCCAAGCTCACTAGGCCCTGGCAGATGAACCTCAGGTGTAAAGGGTGGAGCCAGTTTCGCGCACGCTGCGCCTCACCTAAAAAATCCACTGCGCAGGCTTGAAGGGTATGCTCATGTTTGTAAAGCCCTGTAGCGACAGGCGAGGGA
>NW_010415248.1:0-3091 GCF_000710305.1 Buceros rhinoceros silvestris
TATATAACATATATTATATATATTATACAGGTGGAGGGGAGGAAAAAGAGCAAGCTAAGAAACAATCAGAAACAGAGAACTTACAACGTATTGTAGTCTTAAAACAAACAGAAACCACACAATAAGACTGCTTTTAATTCATTTTCTATTAAGATCAAGTAATTTTATTATTCTATAAGTACATTCTGTAAGTCGTTTCAACAGTAAAATGCAATTTAGTTTAACTATCGATGGGCTGTACAGTCTCCTACACTATGGCCATGTTACAAATAATACATATTTTATCATGGGGAAATTTCAAGCAGTAAAAGATGATATCATCATTGTTCAGCCACAAAAAAATCCACAAAAAAACCCCAAACCACAGATGGAAATTAAAGATCCACGGCACTGGATGAGGAGAACAAAGAGTTTCTGGTTTTGATTATGCCCATTTAGACAAAGTATTTTAATAGTTACTTTGTTAATTTGAAAGTATTTGGAGGAAAGTTTTGGATTTAAGCTGCCTTACTTTTAAGACGAAATTTTCAGGTTTTTAAAACTGCTATACTGGTCCCTAAGTTTTCAACTCTATTTTGATAAGACTGAGGAAAACAAATAGTAAAGAAGAAATCCTAAACAAACAAACAAACAAAATTTCTGAATCTGAGAACAAAGCATTTAAATATCAATTTAAAATCAATTTGCACTTAAATATCAATTTGACCAGAACAATCAGTACCTTTTGAAGGAAGGGAGGTCTGTAATGTGTAACAGTGTGGACATATGTAGCATATGGACAAACTACACCACATCTGTTGAACAGCTGCAGCAATGGGGTAATTCTGAAATACAGCAGCAGTCAAGCTTAAAAGGCTTTATCCAATTCAGTGCATGTTCCCTCAGGAATGTGAACACTATTCATTGGCATGGTGTGTAGTCGAGGGGTGGTATAAAGTTTTGCTTTTCTGTCATTCTTAACTCTTCCCATGCACCTAAAACAATAAACCCCCTTGTTTTTCATATTTGCCGGAGACTTGTTTGGCACTGAAAACAAAGTGGGATGACACACACAACATGAATGTTGAAGAATGTTGGAGAGCAAAAACAAGTAGTTGTGTTTTCTCCTCCTGTTGTTAAAGAACCTTGGAGATGTACCCCCAGATGGGACCAAGTAGAATCTTCTGGTTTCTGCAGCCAGACAGCCAAAATGACTTTGAAATAAGACTACATTTGTAGGCAGTGTACCTGCCCAAATCCATTAAGAAAAACAATATTAAACCACCACAAACAAACAAAAAATTAAAAAGAGATAAAACAAATGTTAATTTCTTGTTAGATGGGGGGGGGGGAAAGTGTTATATTGTTTCTTGGCATCATATTTTCCAAGATGTTTGAATATCATTCATTTATATCCAAAACAGAACAAATGTTTGTTTCTTATCACGGAATTGTAAGATCAATTTTTTTTGAATGCAAACAGTCTGGATAGGAGGGTTAAGAAAAGGATGTATTTATTTAGCACCAGCACATCCAGGTTTTTTATATTCCAAAGAGAGTTTCAGGGAATCCATCTTAAGAAATTGTAGGAATTGTGGGAACTGGAGATGGTCAGTCAGTCTGGAGAAAAGAAGTAAAGGTGATGAGGATGTTGGAAACTACTATTTCCTCAGTACCTACAAATGTTCCGGTTTCACCCAGTTGAGCCTGGTCTCTCTCAAGTGCATTAAGAATTATTCCACCATGGTAATACTTCTTTTCACAAATATTGATTAAGCACATCATATTCAAACAAATATAGTCAGTTTACTCAAGGACTCTGTGTAGGAGAAACAACAGCAGTTGTCAAGAGATTGCATGTACAGCAGTCAGCATCACTCACAAAAAATATCGTTCACAGCCACAATGCCATTATCTGTGGTTGCTTTATAAAGCATCTTGATAACTTGTCTGACAGCAAGTGCAACATGCTTTGTCACCTCAGTGGACCCTTTCCTAAAAGACCTTTCTGTACTAAACTGTTAATTGGAAAGTAAGGTGATTTAAACACTCAGCTGTTACTGGGCTCCGATGTTATCACAAACACTGTATTAGCGTTTGCCTCTAGAAGAAGCAAGGTTTTTCTGTATGTTTGGGTGTTTTTTTGCTAACTTGGATCATGAAGGCTAGTTAGTGGTACTACTCTCAAATGGCAGGGTTCAGAATTCAGCAGAATTCACTTTCTACTGAAACTTCACTGTAACTTGACACAGTGTGTTAGAGCAAAGCATTTGCTTTTCAGAAGCACTGAGTTTTCCAGTTGCCCAGTGTTTGGGACACTACCATGCAGAATTAATGCTGGCTATCACTGACTGGCTCTTTGCTTGTGAAAATTTTCTAATTCTCATCTCTATAAAAAACTTACGTGTGCTTCCATGAAACAAGGTTTTTATTCATCCCAGGTTTAATTTAAGAACCAGCTGATACAAGACTAAGACTTGCCTCATACTTCAAACAGAAGTCATCAGTAAGTTTCAGCATTGCCTAACTAGTATCTGTAGACCCAACAGCAGGGGAAAGTCATCAGTCTTGAGCAGCGGGCAGGCACACCAGCAGAGACAGAGATTTCATCACATGTCACTGGCTGCATCTGATGCTTCACCACACTTCTTCAACTGACTGATTCTGACAGAATCCTGAACTTCTTTTTACATCTCAGATGAAAATGTGTCATAACAGATCATGTGGAACATGATTTCAAATAATGCAATTTTTTACTTCATTTTTAGTACCTGGTGTAAGCAAGAATTTAATACACCTAGACAAGGGAGATGTGTTAAACTTATTTTATTGAATTCTTTCCTTTTGTATGTGTCTCTGTGTGTTTGTTTATTGGAGTGGCAGAAGGAGCCAGAAAGATTTGTAGGCTTTATTTTCTGATAAGTCTTACAAAGGAAAAGGTCAGAATTTTCATCAGCTTGGAATCTAAAAAGCAAAAAAGAAAAAAAAAAGTACAGGAAACTCTCTCTCAAAAGTAATAAAATTTAATATCATTTTCATGAGTACATAGTACTATTCCCTTCTTTTTTAAAATCCTTCCCCACCCCCGCACCCCCCCTAGCCCCCCCATTAT
>NW_010415249.1:0-28057 GCF_000710305.1 Buceros rhinoceros silvestris
GCAGCCCCGGCCCCGGCCCCCCCGCCCCACACAGCCTTTGCCCGTCACTGGGCCCTGGCCAGGCGAGCGGGGGCGGCCCCCAGGCCTGGTGGTGGAGCAGGGCTGAGGTCATGCTGTAGCGAATAAAGAACAGGATTTACAAGAACATTAGAGATTAAACGGTTGTGGTGTATTGCTTAGTGTCCACTACCCGCCAAACATCCTTATTCCAGCAGTACATCGAGGGCTTGCTTTCTGTCAGCTGCTGAGGCACGCTTGGTGCTGGTTCTCCGGCACCGGCCTCTCAGGCGTGACATCTCCCATCGCTGGAGACAGAAAGTGCCGCTTCCAGGGGAGCAGATGCAGCAGGGGCGGACGGGATCAGCAAGGCAGCAGCCATGGACACCTGAGAAGCAACTCACGCAGCAGCCGAGCGCAGGGGACGCTCGCCCCAAGTCAGGCTCTAGAAGGCATAACCCCGGCTCCTCAGAGGATAATTTCATTTATTATTATACTGAAACCAGGAACAACATTGAAGCAAATGCAAGGGGGGAAATCTGTTGGCTGACTTAGCTTTGCCCCTCATATCTCCAGCCCTGGTGCCTGTATCCAGCACACAGCGTTTCCAGTGCCGGGATGTGCAGCGGCGTGAGGAGCTCGGTTAGCACTTCAGTCCTCATGCAGCAAAGTACTTAACACATATTTAACTTTAAACACATGAAGAGTCCCAGAGACTTATTCAGATCTACTGAAGTGAAATAAGCTAATGACATGCTTAAGCATCTGGTGTCACCGGCGCTGAACTCTTCCTCCTCCGGGGATCAGGCTCCATATCCCTGTCTCCAGGAGGATTTCAGAGCTCTGCAAAAATGGTAGAGGTGGAGTTTGCGTGGCTGCTGTGCTGCCCGTAGCAAAGCACTGCTTCCCGTAAGTGGGGCAAATCTCATGGTTTATTTATAAATTAAGAATCAACGTGGCCTACGATACTGCTCACACCGTGTGTAGGTACAGAGGATGAGAAGATTCTTCAGGATAAGACGACTGCCACACTGTGTTCTGTATAAACTATACAGAACACTATATTCTGTGCAAACTATAACACGCGTTCAGGTAAAAGCCAAAAGACTGAGCGTAACCCAGTGGAACTGTTACAATTATGTCTTCACCTGGAAGAAAATAAGGAGGGATTTAGATATTAAATAGGGATTCACTAACATTTCCTCAATGGGGATGTACTGTCAGGTCGAAATCTTTACTGTCTTGGGACTGAAGTCCTCGCTGCTGCAGCAACAGCTGGTTTCCTGTACATCCATGTAAGTATTTGTCAGGAGCAAACACGTCTGTAGCACACAAAGATGTGCTACAATAAGGCAATTTCAAGATTTTCATTATCTCATGAAGAAAACGTGTTTGCACTTCCTACTGAAGTCAAGAGGAAAAATGCCTTTAATTTCAGCAGTACTGGGATTTGAGAACTCAGATATCTATTTGCTGATGTTAATGTAATCAGATATACTTGATTAAATAATAACTTAAATGAATCCAACCATAAGTATAGTGGTATCACCCTGAGTTGAAACACCACCTCTACAGAGCTTGTGTGACGTGACTTCTGATCCAGCACTGCTACTACTGCCACAATAACTGAACCAGACAGCATCAAAACATTATAAGGTCAGCTCCCAGTCCCATCACTTTCTTAAAAGCCTAAGACTGAGATTTCAAGAATTTAAGGACCTAAGAAGAATTTAAGGTCCTAAATTTTAGAATTTAAGGACCTCAAGTGAGACATGGGTAAACCCTATCAGTGTACCCAAGGGTTAAAGCAAGCCACGCAGGCTGATTTCCCTAACGTGAAAGTAAATGGAGGAAAAGCTAATGGAGCAAAACAAGCTCCTCGAGACCACTTAGCATATTGTTACACATTCATGCCAAGTCTGCAGGATTTGCAGCAAAGACAATGTGAAATGGTGCCGCCTCCCGGAATTCAGAGGCAGACCTGCCTGAACGGGGCGCTTCTAGCCATACACGCGTCACTGAGGGCGTGGGAGTAACACAACGACGTGCAGATTTCCCACGTGTTACTGGGGGACGATGGTCTGACAATGAGAAACTACTGACCACTGGCATGGTGCAGTGGATCAAAACCTTGAGGGGATTAAAAAGCTCTGGTTCTCAGTAGAAGCACGAGCTTCTTTCCTGAAACACACAGAGCCCATCACGCAGGCACGTGCTCAGTTACCTGTTTTGGTTTAAGATAGATAAAAGCGTGAGTATTGTACCAGCGATCAGTGAATGTCCGGATCTTGCCATCACAGGAGGATGCAGAGACAGTGAGTGTCAGGGAATTGAAAAAGGGACTGAACAAATTCTTGGGCAACAGGTTCCAAAATGCATGTTAAAGAAACTGGGGAGGAACAGCCCTAAAGTAACAATTGTGAATGCCGTGAAAGCATGAGGGGAACAGACCAGGTAAAATGACTCAGCTTGCACATTAAATATCCTCCATCTAGAGAGCACCTGCTGCTTCCACTGCTACAGGCTTACTACCGCGCTAGATGGACCATGTCTCCATCCATTTGGGCTTTTTTTTTTTTCGTTTGAGGGACAGTGAGATGGAGAGTAAACAGCACCCCAGATAAGAGTCTAATAACCTAACAGCAGATTCCTGAGGGCAGGGACTTCGATAGTCATTCAAAAATAAGCAGTTTGCAGAAACTGGATGTATTTAAAAACAACTATGATTGCCCAAACCACATTGTTAATTATCGTGCAAATTCCAGTATAGATCACTAAGCGAAAGAATAGCTATAGGGATTTGAGAACGTATGATCTTCTCTTACTGACCTTGCAAATTAGAAATGGATTGACATTGAAATTTAGAGTAAGATCTTTAGTATGTCTGCTCCTCATGATATTGCACTTCACATTTTCTACTCACAATAACTATTTATATTCATCCTCCTTTTATTTTCCTGTTCTTCTTTCCTTGAAATAAATAACATGCTAAGACAAAAGAAATGGAGAGTTTATATTGATTCTCAGTCATAGGCTGGGCAGTAATTTCGTAGTGAAGCTGATTCCAAAATTCATACGCTCTGCAGCATGATAAGCAGAGAGAGGTTTTGAATCCAGCCAAAGCTTATGAATTTCTCATTCAAGAAAAAGTTCTTTTACACTCAATTACCTTGAACTGTGAGATTCTTTTCTCATTTTACAAATATGCTGTGATTTTTTTATAAGCAAGTAGTGATTCTTGTTACTAAAAGAGCCAGACACACAAGCCAACTCTTACTGAGGTTCAGTGACACAAACACTACTGATTTCTATCAGAATTCTATTCCTATTACTTCACTAGAAATGAAGTACACAGAGAATCAATATTGTCTTTTATTATGGGTGATGGGCTTTAGAGATGGCAGACCAAACTCAGGTGCTCAAATTAGAGAAAAGGGGATAATCCTTTAACAGTTGCTGTCCATTTTTGTGTTAAGCAAAGGACGGATTGTTCTGTCTGCCTACTTTGCACTGCTCAGGTGACAAAAAAAGAATGATTTCCAACATGGAACATCTCTCTTTCTCTGGGGACTGTGCCAAAAACTGGACTGATGTTGGGGACGTCGTGTCTACAGATTTCCTTCATGAGAATATTGTGAGAGAACGAGGCCAGGTATGCTTCAGCATATTGAATGTATATTTTACCTATTAGTAGTTTCTTGTATTCTTTTTGTGAGCTCCTATGGCAAATGGCTTTATCACAGAGAAGTGCCTGTTCTCATTAGTATCAAATCTGGGTATACCTAAGATACTTACATTTTTATTTTTAGCATTCACATTTTACTTAACCTCATAAATAAACGATCTCTTTAAAAGTATTTTAAAAAGTATTTTTACCCTTAAGCCTAATGTATCATTTTTGGAAGCCAGAGGCAAATTGCCAGAGGTATTCATTTACAGTAATTAAGAAATTGTCTACATACTCAGAGTGATGAGTAGACTGATTAGTGCCTTGCAGATCTGCATTCCACCAAAACTGAGTTCTTAGCCTAAGCCTGTCAGAAACCTTCCGCATTTATCCCAGGAATCATTTGTCCTCTCTGAAACTGGATGTTATCATAAAAATTAAGTCACTGAATCATTAGAATATTACTCAGGATCACCTGATTAAATGATGCAACATAGTTTAAACATTTTTTTTTTCACAGCTATGGTGATACAAGTGGCCAAAGAGCTCTTTGTTTAGTAATAAAACTGTTTTACTCAATGCAAACAATAATTCTTACTATTTTTGACTAGATCTGAGTTCTGTCATTGACCGGAGTGGAAAACAACCCCAACCATCCAAACGCAGTAGGGGCCCAGATAAGATCTCCAGTCCCGTGAGACAGAGAACATCACAAAAGGACAATCCTCTGCTGCCGTGTCCTACCACCACTGACTTGGCACTCAGCTTTGCAGTCCAAAGAGAGAAGAAAAGTGAAGTCAGTGGGAGCTTTAGAGAGACTTCAGAGAAGTGGTATTTTAACCAACTTGTAGCACGTAATCAAAATATGCTCCTGATAACACGGAGTTTCTTGAAGTAACCGGCTGTGCATGACACACTGTAGAAGGTCTGTATGCAGACAGTGCTGTGTATGAATGTTAGCGATGAAAATACATCTGAGCTATGGTCCCAAGGCTCCCTGACACGTGCTCGGGTCTCCAGGTCTGCTGACAACCCTGCTGTCTTCTTGAAGTGACAAAGCGTTTACACAGATCTTGGAGAAATCTTGAAAATACTTAAAATGTTTCCTGTTTGTCCACGTTCTTCACGTTCAAGGTTTCCGATGCCCTGTCAATTTGTTTCTCACAAAGTTTTCAGGTATTCGTAACTAATATTCAGAAGATCCTTTCTATGAGAAAACAAAGACAATTGCAATATGACACAAGAAAACCTCAGAAATGAAAGGCTGCAGTAGAAAACTGAAAATACTGATGCTTTTAACCTAGCGTAAAGCTAAAATTAAGGTGCTATTTCAGGAAACAAAAGTAATCATTTGCAAGACAGTTCAGTTATTCTTCAAACTGAAGTTTTGCTTCTCTTTATCTCTTTATACGGAAAAGAGATAAATCCTGAGGACAACTAAGTAAGCACATGCTGATAGATATCAGTCATTAAAGACTGAAAGAAAAAGAAACACAGAACTAGGGAATTGTAAATGTGGTTTCAAGTGCCTTGGTACGCAGAGAGTGTCTGATGACAGAGGCAATCAGATTAAATATTCCCCTAAAACAACATTCTTAAAAAATTCCCCAAACCTCACAGAATAAAAATCTATGTCGCATAAGGAAAACGACATTTATTTTCTTAACTCTGCTTGAATTGTTTTTAATATACTGAAACTACTGTAAAACGATTGTGACTGCACCCACCCAGGGGTTCACCATGTTTTCAGTGTAAACGACAGGCTCAATAGACTTTGTCGTACAGACTTATGGCAGCGAGGTACCTTCAATCTGCCATCAGTTTCTGAAGCCATGAGTTATTGTGGGGAAACAAAAAAAAAAAATAGCATTTTTCTGATGAACTGGCCTCAGATACCATCTCACTCAATAAACTGGATACACTGGAGAGCTGAAAAGCACTAGAGAAATGACCATCCTTCCAGACATTATCCCTTAAAGTGAGACTGCAGAAACACGTTTATATGAGAAGAGAGGCAATCACGGATGTCCACAGTGAACTACTCAGAGTAGAGACAGTATCGTTTTTCTCAATGGGCAAGACCAAAGTCTTTCAAATCAAGTCATGCCCTTGATATCTAAAAAACAAATAAACAAACAGTATTTGAGATGGGAAGTTATGAGAGGTTGTTGTACACAATACATTCAATACGTGAGGGGAAACATTTTAATTATAGCCAGAAAGCGGCTTTGAAAAGGGTGCACATGCAGAACCTCATTCCCTGGTGAGGGCTGTGAGCAGAAGCTACTACAGAAACAATAATATTTATCAGCACAGGCAGAAAGCTCATGTTCCTCTAAATGTCGTTATAGGATCTGTGAACTCCTAATAACTTTGATCGTTACCAGCACAGTGCACCTAATGGAGATACAAACGCTGTGACCGAACAATTGTAAATTCCCCCTTCCAAGAAAGAGCAGCATCAAGTCACAGGCCCATTGACTCGGTGGGGCTATGATCCTATCAAAATTGCCCCCCGTAAATATTGATTATTCTCAATGATGGCTGGAAGTAAAAGGCGCGGATACTCAACTGTTACAAATGCAATAGCTTGTAAATGGAAATACCATGTATTTAGGCTGGATGTTGCAAACACCTATTTACACATTTAAAGTATGCATGTGAGTGCCATAGGGCCTAGATTTTAAATACCAGACCAGTTATGATAAATCACTGGTTTTGTGATGAGCGTCTTGACTTGTGCAGTCTGTGATACAGTGATTCCAAACACAGAAGAGCAAGAAATTCAGATATTGCAGAATATATCATAGTAAACAATGCCATAATGGAGCTTAGGCTTTCCTGCTAAAGCAGAAGGAAAGAAACATATTGTTGTTAATTCCTTCCTCTTTATGATTGTATCATCATGGAAAAAAGTGAACTGAAACCATTTAGGTAAACGAGGTTATGGAAAATATGGTCTGCTTAGAAATATGGGGGACATACGATTAATGAGGGGTGAAATCCATTGCCACTCAAGTATTCCCATTGCCCTCATATTACATACTCACAAATGGAAAAGAGGCCATGAAACTTCTGATTTTATACAAAATCTGTTAATATTTGAAATAAAAACTCTTGCGTGTCACTCCAGCTGAAAAATGTGTGATTTTACAGATGAATTTTTAATATAGAATAAGAGTAGACAAACTTTTATGAATTACATGAATTTTTCCTATAAAGAATTTCATAACAGAACGAAACAAAACTCCCTCTATAAAATTTTAAACCAAAACAACAAATTTATACTTAACCTTTTCACCAACTCGAAGGAGAAAAACAATCATCCATAAATATTGTCATTTGAGATCGTGGTCAGAGCTGGAAGTCTGGTGCTTAAAACGAATACAACTAATACTCCTTTCTACTTGGCGAGAAGAAAGGGATACCAGGATGTTATCGGACAGGACAGCTGGCCTTTTACATTTCCCAGGTTGGTAAGCCATCTGATAAGGTAGAAAAGCACTTCGTTTGAGGAGTACTGTTCTGAGATTTTGTTTGAGGACTGCCCTTATTTTAAATGCTCTCCAGTAGGAATTCCCACTGAGGTAATGTATATGGCAAGGAGGCCTGTCCCCCTTAGGGACAAGCTCTCAGCCTGTAAACCCTTCCCCAGAGTCTACTCCTGGCAGCTTTTTTTCCTGCCGCTCCCGTTTGAGACTGATATCTCCAATTGGCATTAATATTTGTCAGTGTATACCCTGGCACAGAGCAGAAACAAGCCTCTGAATGTCAAGGAGTGATGACAGCTGGAAAAGTTGCTGCTGCCAGAACCAGCAATCATCTTTAGAAGTCTTCTGTCGCTACTGTAGAATTGCCTGGCACGAACCGTAATAATTTGTTCTGACAAAAGCATCGCACGTGGTACCTCCAGCCCTTTTTCGGGAGGTTTGCCTTCCCTAGGGCAGTACGGGAGATAACAGGCACACGCTTGCTGCATACAGCATCTGGTGCAATCGAGTGTCCATGTGCACAATACACCTGGCACTTTCTAGAAAGTGCTGGATCGTTGAACACCGACTGGATTGAGCACACACATTAACACTGGTCATCTTACAGGAGAAACACTGGGCAGATAAACCACTTCTGCTGTTCAACTAGGCCCTGGGTCTGGCCAAACTACGTCGTTTACTTTGAATAAGTTAAGTGATGGGGGGGGGCGGGGGGGGAACATAGCTGACAAGTCTGGCAATGGCATCCAGCTCATTACGGGCTACTAGTACTTATCACCACGTAGAGAACGCTGCCATTACTGGTACGGGAGCTCAGACAAAATGCATGTGGGAATCGGGACGGGTTTTCTTCCTTTATCGCTACTTTTAGTTTTAGTATCCAAATACTGAACAGTTGCAAAATATTGACAAGGAAGATTATACTGGCCTACTAAAGTCACACCTACTTATAGAGAGACAACAAATTTCCCACTTCAGTTGGAAAGTTTTTCAAGCACCAACTTTTACTGTCAAAGTTTTGCTATGAAGCCCTGTAGTCAGTAACATGCTAAAGCTGAAGTGAAACATATGCGCTGCACTGCATCAGAAGCTGCGGGTTTTGGAGACATCGTGGAGGTCAACTGCAACTTCAGCCTGACTTCGGAAATCTGAATTCTTCTGTTTTGTACCAGGTCAGATGAAAATTTATTCTGGGGTTCCCTCAGCCACGTGTGTCAGGTGAAAGAGCCAAAAAGCTGAGCAGTTCTGAACACTGGAAAGTTCTCCCACTAGGATAAGCTCTTTGCTAAGCCCCATCACTTAGTGGTTGATTTATATTCCTCCTGAAATTACACGTATTTCTCGAAGTTACTGTAAGTACAGAAGCAGGGATGCACTTCACTCATTTTTCTAAATGTAGCAGATTTGTGATATAAAAATACTGAAAAGGTCTGTAATTTTCACCAGAGTCTGGACGTTGAAACCCTTTACAAATCTACATAATTTCAGAGCCTTCAGCTCCCCATAAACTCCAAACCATGCAAAACGCGCTGTTGGACTGACATATAAAGCATTGTTATTCACCAGTATAAAACACGACAGAAATAATAACCCTGTTAGAAAGTATTACTCTCTATGAGCAGAAAGAGAGACATCTCAGGGATGGAAGGAGCTTGTAATAAATGAGATGAAAAGGCCCTTCTCTGCCTCTTTCTCCATTACAGAAGAGTCCTAAAAGCAAGATTAGACTAGATAGTTCGGGTTTTTTCACCTATGATTGAAGCTAGGCAGGATGAATACTAACCTGTGATTCGCTTTCAAAAGTGACTTAAGCAAAATCCTCAGTAGAAATGAATCCTAGACTTTGAAGCATCTAAGTTATTTCTGGAAATGTAAAGGAAGCTCTTAAACTGCTTAGATATTGTGGCTCAGAATAAAGCAATATCTAAGGCCAACGCTGCCCCCTCAAAAAACTCTGCGTCTTGCCAAGCAGTAACGCTGTGTTTCGGTTAGCTGCCACAGAATCCATTCTATGAAATGAGTAAGTACTTTTCTGTTCGGCAATATGTACTTACAAAATGTTATAAAGTTTTCAATTTGAATAATTATAGTAGTGACAGTAGATAAATGTTGGTAGTGTTGATAGTTTCTCTCTGTGACTGTTTGAATAGACTGAAAATACAGTTCTTTAACTATAGTCATATTTCCCACCATCATCTTTCCCATCTCTGCACGAAAAAGGTTAAGAGGTAATGGAAGAGGTTAAAACATCCTCTCAAGAATTTCAGGAAGGAATATTACTCTCAATATTTCTCTCTTCCTTTGAACTTCTCCATCACTGAAGCTGACTAAAATAGCCCTGGAGCTTTTTCAGACCCCAGGAGGCTGCATGGCTTCACTTGCTGACTCCTTATCAACCAGCTCCCTCGGTTGTTTGTTATTATTCTTTACATTTCTCGTATTTTTTAAGCCTTCCTATCAATCTCGTTAGATGGGAGGGGATACGGTTAATCCTGAGCTGCTTTCTCAATATGTTTCCTGTGAAACACAATGATTTAAAGAACAGCTTTAAACCTTTCTGTTCTCTTCAGCATTTAATTAACTCCTTCTATATACAGATTATCTCCAAGAAAGGCACTACAGGAAAACCAGTAGTGTTCATTTGTCATACCAAATGTAGTTTTGTAAAGCACACCGTATTTTCCATTTGTTTACTCCGTAAACAGAACCTCAACAGAAAAAAAAAGTTCCCTTTAATGAGATTGTTTTGAATCTTAGTACGTACATACAGACAGACATACATATACAGATAAGAAATGGAGATCTTGCCTCTACACTAGACAAAGAAAAAAGGTGACATCTGGTAGGTGTCTTTGTCTTCCTAGAAGGTTTGTAGCACCCCGTTTTTACCTTCACAGAGCACAGGTAACGCCTTTCAGTCCTAGCGCTGCAGGGAATTCGGTCTCACTGCAGAAAGCACTAACGCTGCTAGACTAACAGCTGGTGATGGCTGCCCATCGCTCCTTCAGGGACATGGACACGAGGGAAAACGGAAAGATTATGTCTTCCCTGGAATCATCCTACAGCTTGTGAAGAGAGAGAGGTGTTCTTTGAGAGATCCTTTCATCGCCTACTAATGAATGCTAAAAAGGTGTTTCAGTGTGAG
Organism: Buceros rhinoceros silvestris; assembly: GCF_000710305.1. Lineage (NCBI taxonomy): Eukaryota > Metazoa > Chordata > Aves > Bucerotiformes > Bucerotidae > Buceros > Buceros rhinoceros. Next base: position 10,301 of record NW_010415249.1, read on the forward strand.
TCAGTAATGCTGAAATGAGAAGAAATGTCACAGTTCTGAAGCATATGCCCTGAAGTAAAACAGTCTCATGCAAATACAAAAATTATTGTGGAAAAACATGATCCGATCAGGTCATCAGAGACCAAAATACCCAATTTTAAACATGATTTTAAACTGTGATTAAGGACCTGAATTATGAAGAGGCATCTATTTTAATAGTGGTTTAAGCTGAAAATCAAAAGTGCAGCAACATTTAAATTTTACTGTGATCAAGACCACAACCTGAAGATCCGGGTGAGGAGAATTGGAAAGCCTGTACTCAAATGAACAATCTGTGTCACTAAGGAGGAATGGATGGTGTCTTACAAGAGACTGAGTGCATCCCCGGAAGAATAAAAGGCTGCAAGTATTTCACAGGAGAGGGTGCTCAGCAAGAACGATTAGATCAACAACTCAGAGATGTTATTATGAGGGAAGCAACCAGACCAGTTTGGAAACAAAATTTCCACTGTTGTAAAATGAAGTTAAATTCCATGAAAAGTTGAGACAGGCCTGCAGGGAAATTAAGAAGTTATTTTACAGACCATCTATTTTTATATCAGTAGTTTAACGTGATTAATTATTGCTATGAAAGCAAGAATCTAAGAAGAACGGAGATTGATTTCCTTCATACTCTACTCAGTAGGAAGGAGCTCTTACAGTAGTACCCAGTTGCAAAGGTCCTAAAATAAAGAATTAGAAATGAATCGGACAAATGACCCAAAGTGACTTCATACTTGTACCTAACTTCTGTATTGAGTGTCTGAGCGCACATGTCCAAAATGATGGAGTTAAAGGTCGGATAAAGTTGTAACCGTGAAACAGTAATTCTTTCACGTGATCTTGTGGCCTTTGCTGTTGATTTTTATACAAACTTCTCACTAAATTCGGAACTAGCCATTTCCAGTGAGAAATTTCACAGGTTCCAATGACAACTGTGAGCGTATTCTACATTAGCACATATGTTAATTATAGAAATAGAAACATAAATCTGCATCTTTTTCCTTGCAATCTCATCCCCCCGGGCTCGCCTAGTGCATCGGCTTCTTGCATAAGCTGTAGGAACAGGTCATCTGGAAATAACTTCAGATGGGGAAAAGCCAAACCAATTTCTTGACAGCAGGAAAGTGTGGTAGGTCTGTCTTTAATTACATTATACATTCCTTCAGTAGCTATTAGAAAAATCCTCTTGCTTCCCTCATGGAAAGTGTAAGGTGCCATCCCTGTCTTCAGGAGGTAACATTGCTGATCTTACCCAGAGAAGCAGCCACATCCAAATACATACGTGCAAGGGGTGGAAAATGAGAGGAAATACAGGAAGTCATGTACAGTGAGTTCTTTGAATGTGGAAGCAAGAAATATGTATGTGTGTGCACATATATAAAGCAAAAATAGATGAGTATTACAATCAAATCATCTCTTTTCCTCCAAAACAACATTTTGGAATGTGCCGTTTGACAACACTTTGTGTGTGAGATGAGCACAGTTTCAGAGCATGCTCTTTCAGACCAGTGCACCACTAAAACGGAATTTTCTGATTCTTTGGCCTACAGCTGGGAATTGCTCTGCCGTTAGAAACGCCAACTTGCAAAAGCTGTGCACACCTGCAGTTACTGGAACTGTTGCAATTAACTGTTCACCATTAATTGCACCAAACTCACACATTGTTGCTCAGTACCGTACAAGAAAGTACTCCATCGTTAGGAGCAGCCCACCAAACCACTGGGTGACTGCTCTCTGATGACAGCTGAGCACTTGGCTAGGATAATATTGGAGCGGAATTATTGCTGCATCTATTGCGCTAAATTTCACTATATAATCAGTTAAAAAATCCCCGCAGACCTGAATGTCAAATGGTATTAGCAGAAGCAGCAATTAAACCCCACTCAGATTGAATTATTGTATTTATTTTTTCTTGTTTGACATTTTGTTGGCTTTATTTTTTTTGATGTTTTATATTGGCTGCTACACAGGATGGTGAAGGAAATGTTAAGTGTGCAGCATTTTACTAAAAGTCAGTTAGTAAATACCATGAGTGTTTTCAAACACCTTCAGCCCTTCTCTTGAAAAGTCCCAGCTACCTTCCACATCGATTTCAGATAATCTATACAGCTAACACCATGTGTTCTGCCTTTCACGGAGGTTTCTTCCGAAATCCTTCCCATTACAGTGTGTGCTCAGCTGTTGAAGTGTCATCTTGCCAGCAGTTCATTGAGGGTTCAGTGATGTCTCTTGGGAAATTAGGGTTATTTTGCTCATGCTATAAGTGTAATAAACCCCCCATTTTGAAATGCAAAATGGAAGAGTTTGAACAATATGTTTTATAATCACTTAAAAGAAAACTTTACATCCTTCTTTCTATCCAGGACAAGTCTTGGAAAAAAAAAAACAAACCAAAAAACCCCCCAAACCATTTCAAAGCAGGGCAGAGTTTCAAGAAACTGGCGCCAGAACTCTAAATGTATAGATGTGTTTCCAAAGTGAAAGTACTAATGGTTTTCTCTATACGGGAACAGCAAGAAAACCAGAAGAGAGCTGAGGACCACTCCCCGCCTTCAATCACACACAGCTCTGCATTAAACAGCTGACAGTTCTGCTTTTGTGTAAGAAGCCAAGAACACTGAATTTAGTGCCTTGCAGAAGAGATTCACCCCCTCTGCTTATTTATGTTCCTGGATTAGTGTGACTGGTTCGATTTATTAAACACACTGCTGATTGTAATCATACCTCACTTGATTTATTATTTCTTTCGTGATGGGATAAACTCACTAAGGATGCAGCTGGAACTGAGTCCAACACAGTCTCCGTTGAAGGTGACTTAGATCTAATTCTGCGGCTTTTTGCTAATTGTGAAGGACTACAACTGTAAGAATCCTGAAAAAAACCCATGATTATTCTAATTCTACTGCTTATAGAAATGATAAATTTCTTTAGGCAAAAGCAGAGTTACTACAATGTTAAATATATATGGGCGCTCTGCCCCAGTCGAAGCTACAGGCTGTTTTCTGTAGTCGGTATACATCATTCTGGCAGAGAGTAAGTGCCACGAAGAAAGTATTTTACATCTTCACATCTAACTTTGGATGCAAATTCCATATGGCCATTTCTTTGCTGAAAGGGCAAGTTTATAAGCTAAATAAGCAAGACATGTGCTAAGATTAGACAGTTGTAGCAGTAGGGGAGGATGAAAGCAAGAGAAGTACCCAAACCCGAGGGCGTATGTGGAATCAGTAGGGCCTGCCGCAGGAAGGCAAGCTGCAGCGCTGCAGCTGCTTGCTGCAGCCACTCCTGAAACCACCTTTTAAATTCCTCCCTGTTTGTGGAGCAGGATTCTCACCCACATCTCTGAGCTTGGGTTATGGACAGAAGACACTGCCCATTTAGAGCTCTTCTCATGTAACCACGCAGCTCCTGGGCAGCTGTGCTCACAGGGATGGAGGCTGCCGGCTGCATTTTCCCCACTCGGTGAATCCACAGTGCTGCTGTGTTGATCTGAACCCTGTACGCATGTGAGGGCTCACTCAGCCTTCTCCAGCCTTTTATCAGTGGCTATTTCGCCATGGCTCACTGCTGAGGGAGGTACCACTTGCAATAGGATGCTTTCAGACACATTTTGCTGCTCTCCAGGTAGAATTGAAGCTATCCTTTCTCTCCCCTGTCACCCCAGGTGTGCTCAGTGCTGTGGTCTTCTTCTAAGATACTTCATGACACCAATTTGAGTTGGTAAATTAGAGATCCGCAAAGATAAGGCTCTTCGCATAACGCACAGCCCCTGTGCTTCAGCACTCAGGTCAAAGAAAAACTACACTCTGCACAGCCCTAAGCAACACATCTGGCCCCAAAGAGACCAAACTAGAAATAAACAGAATCCCAGGAAGAATTTCAGGTCAAAACTACTGAAAATTACCGAAACTGAGTATAATGCACTTCCCTCACAGCACTGATGCTAAAGCTGTGCCTGAAAAATTTTGTGTTCGAAAAAACCAGCAATGGGAAGGTCATCCTTAGAGCTATGAACATCGCTAAACACTTCCCAGAGTCATGACTATTCTGTCACGATCAGCAGTTCTGGGGGTTTTTGACCAAAAAACTTTGGATTTCCTCTTTTCTTCCCAAGTATAACCAAAAACTGGTTCAGCAATATGAAATTTACTCTCCTCTGCAGTTGTGAGTTTCTTTCCTGTGTGAGAAATGAGATCAAGGAATGGGTCAATAATACAAAACCGAACAAGCTAATACAGCTCTGACGCCGGTGGCAGTAACCCTAACTGGAACAACCGAGACTGCTCACTCATACTCAGGCTGCATTAGACTCGTAGTTTCTATCCTTCACTGCTTCTAACCATGGACTGGTAGGAGTGGGAAGGGACCTCTGGGGATTACCTGGTCCAACTCCCCTCGTGAAGCAGGTTCACCTGCATCAGGTGCACAGGAGGACATCCAGGTGGGTTAATAAACACAACTCTTCAACGCTGCAGTTCCAATCCTCTGCCAGTTACCAAGTCCCTGGGAAATGTCTCCTGGCCACCACTACATGTTCTTTAGAGAACACGGTGCACAAGCAGAGTCCAAAGGTCTGTGTAAAGACTGAGTCTCTGACACCAAATCCTTTGCCACACCAAGTGCCGGAACGTGAAAACAGCCTACACAGTTTGAAAGAGTATGTGGGCCTTCCCTTTGGAGAAATAGCTTTAGAAATGAGAAATACCTTTATAACGCATGTACGGATAAATAATGAATGCAGGCAGATAAAGGTAAATACTTACTTTACTCATCCTTCATTTGCTCGTTCATTTTAAACGTGCGTTAGAAATAAGAGATTCTGTATTACTGAGGCAAACCCTGACAACAGGGCAGAAGAGGCTGGAACTCAGCAATCCAGAAGGTCTTTTCTCAATGTATATTATTATTCTACAATAGACTAAAACCTGCCTTTTCGATTTCTTAATTTTTATTGCTTAGATCACAGGATTTTTAATTAAAAGCAGTTGGAAATGAAAAGGTAATTTTTACTTGCAAAGGCATGGCTGACATAGCTCTGTCAGTGCTATTAAGACATTAAACGTCCACAGCTACAGAAATTTCACAAATTTCTCACATTTTGATTACTGAAGATTTGCATTTATCTGAATAAAAAGCTTCTACAATTGTTTTTAATTCAGTCAGATGCACAGCTGGACTATCGCTTCAGGGAACTTTCATTAATTCCTTGTAGAAATGGCCATGACATACATTTTCTTGACGTTTAATTTATGTACAGAGAAAACTGAAACTGAAAAGAACAGGTTTTTCAGTGTCACAAATTCATCTAAGTTTGTCAGTGAATAGTTTGAGAACACCAAACACACTGAAGGACTTAGGAATATCCGTCATTTCAAGAAAAACTTGGCTCTAATACTCTCTGGGCATTTATGACTCATTCTTCTGAATTCATTTATGCATCTTTGATGCTGGATTTTAAAGAGATAAATCTGTTTACTGATGCAGTGTTTATTTTTTTTTAATCTGTGGTAGAAGCTTACTTAAACCAGGCTGCATCTCACTGCCAGTGAAACCTAAAGCTTCTGACTTCAGTAATATTAGAAACCTGGGGGAGTGGGGCTGGGGAGAGGGAGGGTTAACAGTTTTGCAGTGACATAGCACATAGCCATCATATTTGTTGCTTTTCTCCCCAGAAAATCCATAATGCAACATGTAAATGATACTGTCAGTATGATGCAGGATGCAGTGACAAGGGAGGAAGGTTTTTACTTTCTCCTCTTAATGAAAGAGGTAGCCAGCCTTGTCGTGGAAGAGCATAAAAGATTTCCAAAATGTGTTCACTCCCCTAAAGCCTTTGCCCTGTTCATCTCTGCAGATGTCATAGATTAGTCATGTAGTTTTGTTCTCATACTGAAGATTTAGAATATACTCCTCTGTTGTAATTTAGGAAAAAAACAAGTATTTCAGAGCAACAAATATGTGGGCTTTCAAATTATTTTTATACTTATTACGCTTCGTTAATACAATGAAGATTTTTCAATTATTCAATTAAATATGGTTACTATTCCCTATAAGACAGTCTAATGGGCTTTTTCCTAAGGAATTTAAGAAGAATTATATTCAGAAAGCCAATAAAACCAACTGAAAATAAAAACAATAAAAATCAAAGCATAGGGGAAAAAAATAAGTTTTGATACCTAGTGTTGAGTCTAAGTGAAGGGCTGGAGCACATGAAGCACAGGCAGGGGCTAAGGGCTCTGGGATTGTTCCACCTAGAGAAGAGGATTGGGGGTGTATAGGATACAACTGATATCCTCAACTATCGAGTGGTTGTTGGAGAGAAAGTGGAATTGAGGTCATCTTGGAGGTACGTAGCGAAAGGACTAGAAACCATAATCACAAATTGCAGCAAGGGAAATTTCCGATGGATGTAGAGAAAACACTTTCATAATGAGGATAATTCAACAAAGGAACAGGCTGAAGTGATGAAGCCTCTATCTCTAGAAATATTTTAAATTAAATAATCTTTTAGATCATATCAGGAGAGTGGAACAAAAAAAAATCAAATGTTCATATATTACTCTAATCTAAACTCATGCCTGAATTTAAAAACATGTACGTTTGGGGGGAATAAAGCCAGCAGCATCTTTAGGAACTGATAACAGACACATTAGAAGACAGGATATGAACGCAGGCATGCAACATCAAGTCTTTAAGAGAAAGAAACCACAAAATTTAATATGTAAGTACCCAAAAGTGTGCCACACAAAGATTTGGAAGAGTGGTCAGCGTTTTGATAAATAAACGCTTTCAGCAGCCAGGCAATTAAGATTCAGAGACCTAAATAAAGAAGCGGTGCCCACAACTTTCCTTTGACAAGAAGTGTGTGTGTGGGGGGTGGTTCAAAGGTGTCCGTTATATCTATTTCATACTTTGTTGTGAGAAGGAGGCTCACAAAGCAGCCCCTTCCCTTACTCTATAGAGAGCTGTCCCCGAAAGCACAGATTAAAAGTAACAGAGAGAAGCTCTTCTCAGCACCTATTAATCATCTGAATTTACTGTCTGAAAGCTTTTCTCTCCCACGAATATAGTCCATCCTTCCCGCTCCTTTCTTTCCTCTCAAATAGCATAGGGTGTCAGCCTTGTTAAAGCCATAAAGCTGACTGGAAGGGTTTGAACGCTTAAATGAAGAGTGGTTAATTTTTGTGCGCTCACTTAATCATCATTACTTTGACATGTATCGGGTAATATAAGGAATATGAGGTCAAGTTTGTCCCTGATGTGACATTCATGACTTCTTTGAATTTGCTCCAGAGTTGAATCTAGGAGTGGCAAGGAGAAGGAAAAAAGAAGAGGTCATTTTAAAAAACAAGATAAAAATAATCTCTGAAGTGAAGGTTCACCTTGGCTATGAGAGTGATGAAAACAAACCTGTGACAAATCAATGACAGAAAGCGGATTTAAGAAAGAGGATTACTTTGTCAGCATTCTGCAGCACAGTAGGTACAGTTTTTAAATTAGGATGGAGGAACATTTTGAATTGATAATATTCTGCTCATTATTTAATTTGAAAAAAATAAAGAACTAATTTTTTGCCTAGAGATAATTACACTGATCAAAGGTTTATGCTAATGAATGTCTGCCAGACTGAGGCTTTTATTTTAATGGAAAGGGGAAGCAGCATAACGCTGGTAGGGGAGCAGCCGCCTCTCAGAAAAAATTCCTAAGTGGGCACAGTCGCTTTATTACAGCAACAGAATAACTTCCTAGGGTCAATTCCCAATTCTCTCAGAAGCTACAAAGATCATCCCTCCTCCAGGAAAATGACACAGCCTGTTTACATTCCCTTTAGGAAATAAACCCAAATGAGATCTATTTACAAAACATCGGACCACTATTTTAAGCAGGCATGCTTCCTTCAGTCTCAGCAGAACAGATGACCTGAGAAGCTGATGGTCCTGTGAAAAACGCAGTGACTAGATCAATTTACAGATGGAGGACCTGAGCACCAGCAACACTCTGATCCAGTGGAGTTTTCAGCTCTCCAGACCACACTGTAGGAGGGAGGAACTGCAAATACAGTCACCCCACATCCACACAGCTAATATTCCAACTGCGAGTGTTTTCCACATTCGAATCATGAACGTAGTTCTGGTTAGAAGAATTACTTGTGCAAGCAGCTTTTCCTCAATAACAGTAAAGTGTTCACAATCTGCATCGGTGCCAAGAGAGCGCCTTGTCAATTCTCAGAGCTCATCCATAGAAATGAGCGGACATTTGGTTGGGACCCAAACGGCTCAGACTAACAATACAGACCCCGGGAGTTGTTGAACCTGCTGCTGCACTGCTATCATAAAAGCCTTCCTGATAAAACATGGCAGAACACGATGTGATGTTACAAAAACTGGTTTACAAATCCAGTTTCTGCATCAAAATGGGAGGCAAAAAATTTATTCAAGATTTAAAAGCTTTTCTGTCCATGTATGGCTACTCTCAAGCATTTTTGGGTGAAGCTGGCTTCCTCTTGAAATTCAGACTGCTAGAAGAAAACTCAGGAAAAGAAATAAAACTTCTTTTGATTGCTCAAAGTCAATATTTAACTGCAATATCATTGAGCTAATATAGAGAGGCTTTAAAAGAAATATGCTTCAAGTCTCCAGTCCCCCTCTGTTTGCTGCATCCTATCGGGAGACTAGGTTAGCTTTAAAGAAGAACAGAGAAAAATGCAACTAACTTATATTGCCCACTGGAACAAAACTGAATTATGTCCCCAGGTAATTCTAAGCAGCAGAGATAGCCAGCATTAAACTACATGTTTTTAAAACATAAATATTTAATTGCTTGATTTTCTCGCCTATCACAGACAAAAAGATGTGGAAATTTACCTTGGGTACCGCTTTGGACTTCCCTCTGTCTCATAAAAGCCCTTTTTTTTGCTAGAAATCTGTGTTCCTGCAAGTGTCAGGAGCGCCTCTCAGGCGATTTGGTATATCGCTGGCAACAAAAAGACTTCTTAGAGCCTTGGTTTCAGTTGTGTATTATCTGAGAGATAATTTAAGGAGAATATGTACAGAGAAATTGGTTGCATTAGTGGGAGGATGACAGAGAAAAAAGGATCAGCATCCCCCCCCTTCCCAATCCCATTCAGAGCTGGGTGAGATCCACACTGAAATATATAGATGCTTATATGGAGGTTTTCACAAATCTCAGGAAGGAAATCAGTGGATGGATTGCCAAAGGGAAAGGATTAGTTAGAAACACTTGTATTTTTCATCTATAGTCTGAGTACCTCTCTCCTTTGTAAATTTAGACAGGTTATGAGTATCTGAACAAGATAAATTCATAACTTAAAGCTTTAATTTAAGTTCATACCATTGACTGTCACCTTTTAGCATGAAATAATCGACAAGTTCCCCTGTAGAATCCCAGATTTTTTTTCTTGTTTTCCTCTGAAACTCCATTGAATTAAAACCTGTTCACCTTATTGATGCAGTTTGTCCAATGATAAACCTGTCTAATACCCAGTTTCATGCTTTAGGAAGACTGGACAACCAAATGAAACAAGCTTTGTGAAGTGGAAATGATACACAGCACTCCAAACCTCCCGCAGACCTCAGCACTCAAAGTCTCTCATCCACTTGAGTGGATTTACATCGGATGTCCACAGTAACGGCTTTACAGGATTAGGGTTTTGACAGAGAAGCCCATCACCGTTCAGCTTGAGCTGCGGCATGGAGGTGCCTGTGCAGTAGGTTCAAGCAGAACAGCTCTGCCGGTGCAGCAGGCCATTGAAGACACACGCTGTCCGCTGGCAGGAAGGGTTTGCGCACTGTGCAGGGCCCTCTGGATCACGCTTTATTCGGCGCTGAAGCCTGCCTGTGGGTAATTCCCATCAGGATTCCAAGCAGTTTCCTCAGCTTTAGATAGCTATAGGGCTGGTTTTCTTAGTCTCTCAGAACCTAACTTACCTCGCAGAATTACAGTCACCTCTCCCAGCCCAGAAAGCCCTAGATCACTTGGTGCATTTGAAGATGTGTGAACGGTCTCTGTGGCTGCCCTCTCACAGTAGAAAGACCAAGCTGGGCCAGGACTATTCTGCACAGCCCCTTACCTGTCTGTATGGACAGGGGCTTTGTCCTGCTAATCACCTTCTAAATCATTCGGATATGCAAATATCTGAAGTCTTGAAGCTCAGCTACCATTGTTCTTTTTCCCTAATAATTCACAAATGTCACACAGTTTTGTTCATCAGTTGTAACAGATGACCATCCTTCTTTCTTTTCCAAAAAAAAAAAAATTCTAATTTATAAATTTATTCGTTTAATCTTAAGGTCTGGCAGCTTGACTGGCAGTTTAAAGAAAGAATGAACTATAGGCAAAATATTCTTTACAGAAAACACAATGTTAGGTTCTGACTAAAAAGTTCCAATATTTATTTTCCAGTCTTTTGCCAAGTAACAGGGTTATGAAGCAAAAATTGGAAGAGGCGTACGTGGTAAAGCACATTCAGTAGTGTTTATTTTGCAGAAGGGAAATGGTTTTCTTTATTACTTTTTATTAGCTTACTAATTTTATTATACTTGTGACTTCAGTTCAGTTAACACTGTATCCCATCACAGCTGGAAACACAGTTTGCCTTCAAGGTGCAATTTTAAATGTTAAAAACTTCTAAGGAATATTGGATATATTTTTCTCATCTCGTTGATTGGCAAGTTATAAATTGTGGAAAAAAAATGACAAGCCAAATAACTGCAAAGGAAAGTTAACAATTCTTCATTATTTTTGAAGGATATATCACGGTCTTATCTTTGGAACTCTGGAGTACTTATCAGTAACAACTAAAGGTAATATGACATTTGTAACATTCAGTACTGCATGCAGTGACGTATATCAAAGGGAAAGCTTAAGTCATATTCCATTAACGTTTCCTAATCTATTTTAAAACAAGGTAACGCTTCAGAAATTAAGGATGCAATCATTCCACATGGGGGTAATTTTCTGACCACCCCACAAATATCAAGACTTTGGACCACGCAGTGCACCTCTCTTGGGACAGTACTGCTGTCACACAGCAGTTTGGGAAAAGAGCCAAAGAACGGAGAAATACAGATGTCTGCAATGAAGATAAATTCTTCTATCTTGGTGAAAACAAACTGTGTTGAGGAAAGAAAAAAACACAACAAAAGACCGATGTAAGATCGGGATGGCCCTTCAGCACATACGCAGTTTAAAGCTCTTGACTATTTACCCAGAAAACCCGAGTGGAACAGCAGAACTTTCCCTGAGCTTGTACATGTAGATGTGCTGACACATAACACCAGTGCACTGTTAGTAACCCCCTGTGTAGATAACTGGTTTCAGTTAGGGTTCTCGTTGGTTTCTACCAGGGCATTTCCTTAGCCAGGACTAATTTATCCCGTGTTGTGGCTGGGTGTTTTTTCTCCCCTTCTCTTATTTACCAAGGCTTCAGGGAGTTGTCCACCAGGCATATGAAATTTCATGCATTATGGGGCATTTAGTAATACACCTTTTTCTTTACCTTCGAGGCTTTTCTCCATCTCTATTTAAAAAGAGCTACCAGCACTGTACTACCATGAACACAGTAAAAGAAAATAATGAAATAGATATGAAAGGGTGACAGATTCATCGGGCTGCAGGAATATTCACAACTACCAGAAGAAGGTTGTGATTGATCCACCAGTGGTTCTACCTGAACTTTACCAGTTGTATTCTTGCTTAGATGGGGGAGAAAAAAAAGCACCTCCAACTGAGCTGAAGCTCTTCCAAACCAACTAGAAATAAGCTGAAACTCAGACATAACAAAGAGTTGAAAGCTCCTGCTGCAGCTGAGGGTGGACAATTCAGCTGGTGATGTAGATTACACCGTTAGAGCAAGGTAAGGATTTAAGTGAAATGATTGAGCTTGAAGAACAAAAGCTTATGATAGGACTCGGCTTTGGCTAGACATGGAGTTACGCTCCTGACACATCTCTACATCCTGAGCTTGATGATAGGCATAAGCAGGAAGCAAAGGTCCTAGAAAACACTCATTTCACACCACTTGGAAGTGCACTTCTGCTTCTAAGAGTACTCTGGGACTATTTCATCTCTCCCATTTTTAAAAGACAGCCGGTGAGGCTGGCAGCATTTTGAAGTGGAGACAGAAGGCGAGCAGAGTGGGCTGGCAATCCCACAGCATCAGCTGCTGTCCTGCCAAGCCTAGAGCCTCCATCCAATGTAAAGTTTGGACAGACAAAAGGAATATTTGCTCCAAACCTCAGGCTTAATTATTTAAAGACAAGTCCTTGAGACATTAAATTCTGCCCTCAGCAAGCCCTCAGTCATCCAGCCATCAGCAGCACTGCTTATGATGGGGGAGACCAGAAGCAGGGCAGACATCCTTTCATCCAGAAGCCTTAGTATCCATTTTTATGGGAGAAGCAGGAAGCACACTCCAAACTGCATCCAGACTCTACTGAAGTAAACAGATTTTCTTTGATTTTCGAGGGCTTTGGCACAAAAAGGATATGTAGATTCAAGGAATGCTAACTGACACCGCAAGGTCCCTAACCAAGAAAGGGAGAAGAGAGTTTCAGGAGCATCGCCTGAAACTGATGGAAAGCAGAAGACAATATGAAAAAGGCAGCAGGAGGAATGTACTAACTGTGTGCTGTCACCACCCAGCTTGGAACATGAAACATTTAAGATGAAAACAAAACCAATCTGCCCAACACGCTGTTAGTATGGCAGGATCCCAGGTCGTCATTCTGCACCACTGAGATCAGCGAGTGTTCTGCTTCAGAATAAGGGGAACGAGAGTTTTGATTTTCTTCTGTTTCAGTGGTAAATGAGTAATGTGTACACGAATTTATTAAGAAATTATGAATATTTATGCCACTGAATACATGCAGTAGTTCTAAGGAATTTATTAGGACTACTCCAGTGCTTAAACTTAGACATATTTAGTCCCTCCCTAAATCAAGATTTTCTAAATCCAGTTTTCACCTTTAGGCAAATAAATTGACCAAGTAAACAGCTTGGTAGACAGTCCCCTAGAATGGAGATCTTTTTTTGAAAGTCAGGCAGTAAAAAACATTGCATTTCACCATTAATCACAAGATATAAGCGCTTGGAAGATACTTTGGTTGCTACAGGGCAGCAGAAGGTCTTCCTGCAATAAAAGCGTAGGATTTCTTCTAAGGATCCTGTCCCCAGTCTAAAATAGGGCAATGTACAAGTAAATGGTGTTGGGCTGACTTTGGATGACAATTTCTAGTTGTAGCTGACAATTATTTTCTAGTTCTATTTAGTTTGTCACAGTGCACTAAGGTATTTTCTTGGTAATTCAGTTTCCCAGTGGAGCTTCTTGGCAGAAGTGTTATTAAAGGTCACTCCAAAATTCCATGCTTCACATCAGAATAAAGCTGTGTACATTAAACTTTCAGCCCATCCCAAGTTCAGTCTCAGCAGCGTAGAATTCTGTATTTTGGCACATTGTTAGAAAGTCAAAGCTCAATTCAAGGCCAGATCAAGGAAATGAGGTCAACCAGAGATCAAACTGGCCTCCTCGGAAAACAAGTTTTTGCCAGGAACAAACTGTAAGTTGGGATTACCAAGCTTTTGTTCTACACTTGCAGTTGCAATTCTGCCTTCGATATTTGGAATATCTGTACAGAAGTGTATAGATCCTGTCCAGCATTGTTATAATGTCCAGAGGCACATTAAAATAACAAAGAGGTCCATTCCAAGTCCCTCAGCTGCTGGTATTTCCATTTTGGTTTCACTAAACAAGTCAGCCAGCACCCCCGTCCCAGAACAAGTTTTACTGTGTTTCTTCACTTCCCTTCGACAGCCCCCCAAACACATTTATTCCCCAGGAGCCCGTTCATCTTTTATTTATTGTAGAACCCAAACTCCATTAAAATTATATACAAGCTATGGAGCTGAAGAGCAAACTAAGGTTTTGGATAACACTTTATGAAATGAAGTTGACCTTCTACTAAATCTTTTTGGACAAACACTGTCTCGCGGTTTGAGAAGCTAGCTAGCTAAAAATAAGTATTTTAGTTCCTGCAAAAACACTGAGAAATTATATGATATAAAACAGTTTTACTATTTTTTCCATCGAATTTACAGAGATTTTAGGGGTGGATCCAGTAGCATGAAAACCAGTAGGAATTGTAAGCAGCAAAAGCAGCACAATTTTGCAGTGTATTAATTTCTCAGTTTTAGCATTATTATTCCCATTTGAGGTCCAAGTCCAACACAGCATACCTGTTCAGGATAGAACCCAAACAAGTAAAGCATGCAGACCATTGTTTAATCTTGAACTCAGGCATATGACGACAGTTACAGAAATGAGGGAGGAACACTTATTTATTAGGGAGTCAGCTTTGAAGCCATAGGAAAAGCTGTAACAGTGATTTTCTGGTTTAGACGGCCCATGTTTCATGAGTGTTTAACATGAAGCTTACGTGATACATACTACTAAAAGGAACTGTACTTTGCCCGCAGCTTCACTCAATCGGTGACCTATTTACCTACAACAAAACTATTTCCAGAAGATTTTTGTAATCACATGTGATCATACAGCCAATCTGAGGCATTTTCCATTTGCTCTATTTCCCTCTTGTAGCTTTAACCATTACTTCCTTGTAGTTGACCCTTACTTTCTCCTAGTATTTTGATAAAGCAACGAACAGTTTACAAACATGCTGTTTAACCCCATAAATTACACAACACACTAGCCTTTCAAATCATCTAATAACTCATTTTTAGAGTAAAGATTTAAAGAGACTTCAGAATAGACAATTCCATTTATTTTTCTATCAGTCTTAGATGAAGAATGAGTTCAAAAGAGAATAGTATTTCTGGGGCTCAAAAATATTCAGGAAAATAAACTGTATTGAACTACATTGCCCAGAGATATCCAGAGATTACTAAATCAACAATTCACAAACCTCAGTACTGCAAGATGTCCAAGTCAGCTTCGTGCTTCCCATTCATCCAACTGAAATTGAGCACCTAAATATATTACAGGTCAAAGCTCAGGTTTCTGACTGAATAAAGTAAAGCCTCACGCTAGCATGTATTTTACAAGTAGTCCCGCTGATTTTTAACCTTTTGACACTCTGATCTGTCAATATTTTTAATCTTTGTCAATATTCTCCAGAAATGGTTTATTTGAATGTTCAAAATCTCAGCTGGCAAGTGATTTGGGTTTTGCCAGTATTTTCTGTGACTCATGAAGGAATTAAGCTTCCTTTGCCCTTTAAAATCAGCAAATGATGCCATGGATTGATCTAAAACACAAAGCGCACGGTCAAGTACACCACAAAGCTGCTTGTTGCAGCTGAGTGAAACCTCACATATGGACATTCTGTTCTTAGGGAATCACCCGGGACTGCTTCACTTCACTGCAACGAGTCAGCTGAAATGTTCTCTTGGCAGGGCTCCAGCACATGAGGCACTAACTATGCAGACTCTGGTCTGCAGGAAGAGGCACGAAGTTCAGCATATTTCTAGACAGAAACCTGAATTAAAGTTCATGATGAAGTGCTGGGCCATTCCTCAGGCTGCACAGGGCTGAGCCCCCAGTAGATCGTCCTGCAGCCTGGTCACATCCTGCACCCCTGGCCAGGCAGAGCCCTGTGCGGGGTGGGAGACTCCCTCTCTCCAGGACCTGCCAGATTTTGTCAGGTAAAGTCGTGGCATCGGGAGCTTTGACAGCAGCATGATTTGTAATGCCCATTGAGAGAGGCGCAGCTCACGGTAGGCTCTGTAGACACTGGCATTCCATTTTAATGTGAGTTTACTGCCAGCCAAAGTGAAGGATTTACACCATCAGGCAGGAGAGACCAAGCTGCAGGCAGTGCGGCTCCTCTTGATCTCATGTAACCTTGCTAAGGTGCCTCCTTCCCTTCCTACAGGAAATTCCCTTCTTCAGGATTTTTGGGTTTTCTTAAGAGGAAACGTACCAATTACAAAAGAGCTCGACAGATTCACGACAAACTTGCTGTTCCTACTGACACCAAAAATGTAGCCATTTCTTGTAGAAGCTGTTCATAAGACATTTAAGACTTCAGATTTAACTACTCCTTTGTAGGTAATGTAATTATGGATTTTCTTCGTTAATTATCTCTTTGTATACAAACTATGTTTCTGCATACAATTACTTTTGAAAGACACAGTTATTTTTATTGCTGCTAATTAGCAGAGTCTCTTACTCCAGCTCCCACAATGTATTTTTATTTTAACATGCCAAGTCAAAACTGCAGAACCTGGTTATTCTCTGCAATATTTCTGGGGTTTGTTTCTTTTTAATAAACACTTATTCCAGACACTTCAGATGTTATTTTCCTATATTTACCTCAGCTTCTCCTTACTGAAGGAGAAGCAAGGTCAATAACACAATGTGTTGCCCTCCCTGGAGGAGCTCCCAGAAACCTACTTGTTTTCTACCCTATAAATGCTGAGCTTGATTTTTTGGTTTTTTTTTTGGGGGGGTGGGGTCCAACCCCACCTGGGAAACCTTATTCCCATGCAGTTATGACTGGAGGACACTGCAGCCTGCTTGCAAATATTCCACAGAACGATAAACAGCCAAATTAGTGAACTGAATTATTCATTGCAAATTATTTGCTCATTTTTACAGAGCACATTGCACACCATGCGTAATTCCTATTACGTATTCTTCTCATAACCTTGATTTGGTGGCTAGATTTTATTTTTCAGCGAGTTTTCCATTCTTCTTGCTCTCCTTCCTGTATTATTTTACTAAAATATCTTTTCACAACCAAATTCCAAATTGGTTCCCTGTGAAACATAATAGCCTCTTTCTTCCACTGTCCAAAACAGCTCTTCAAATTAAAAAGAAGCGACAGACACTGTAATCTATCACAGAAAGACGTGACAAAGGTAATAATGTTGGGCAGTATTCATTGTGAAGGCAAAGAATAAAGACACGAGCTAGGCAAACAGTCCAGAAATGGTGACTGCAATGAACTGATTGAACAAATAGCATCGTGCTACATATTTGGAAGCGCTAATGAAGCTGTGAAGACAGAGCTGTACAAGGGTGAGTTTCACGTCATGTGATGTCAAGGTTGTAATAGCTCTTTCGGAACAGGAAGGGGCAAACCTCGCACCTCTGTTTCTGCAAGGATGATCAAAACCTTCTGTAAGGAATTCTCAGCTTTAATTTGAATTGCTGTTTCACTAGAATTGTCTCTATCTGTGTGCACGGTGGTGAACTGGAAAAGCCTTACGAAACCGGCCAAATAACTGCTGCCTTCACACTACCCATCTCCTGAAGGCTGAACCTGCCACAACCATTTCCCGGCAGTGAGGCTGCTGTGGCCAGCTACCCAGAGCCAAGCAGAAGCCCTGGAGACCACCGAGGAAGTGGTGTAAGACATCTACGTACTTTAGGTTCATCCCTAAAGAGATGACGTAGCACAACTGGACCAGTAGGAATTACTGGCCTGTAAGTAAGGATCAGAACCCTTGGGTTAAAGCAAATGCCCCAGAATTTTAGATGTAACTTGAGAATTAATAGCTGCTGTCACAGCTGCTGTGATTTCTCCATTCATGCTTTTGCTCTAAGGTTTATCTATTCACCACAATGGAGCTAGAAATTATAATTTTAGACCAGAAATGGGGTGGGGCATAGTGGCAGGAGACTATGTGAAAGAACTTCCCAATTGAAAATGTTTCTGTGATGGAAAAAGATCATGTCAGGACTTATATTTCCGGCTT
>NW_010415249.1:28167-36704 GCF_000710305.1 Buceros rhinoceros silvestris
ACATTTCCTCATGTTTCATTTCTTACTTGATTTTTTTCCTCTCCAAGAAGACCTGCTGCTTTTTAAATGAGAGAATGATTCTTCAGTGACTTAAACATCATTGTTCTGGGCTATTAACAGAAGTCAGGTCTACAGTGAAGAAATATTTCTCAACATTTAGATTAATTAGAAAATCAGATCTATCACATTATTATGTCCTTCCTCTCCCTTTTCTTTTTATTAGTGCTTAGATAAATTGTGTTTTGTTCCTACAGAGCATACAGAAAATTAAGTTTGAATTCTAATTTCCTCCCTCTTCTTCTTTTCAAGTGGTGACTTTTTTTTTTGCATGGAACCCTATTCAAAAGGAGAAATATCAGTGCATATTCCCTCAACCTTGCTGTAATAGATGCATTCTGTTCCCATAACTTTATTTTCCTTTCTTTGGGAGAACTGAAATTCCACTGGTTAATACTTATCACCCCTTACTTTCTTACAGTTCGAATCATCCAAACTGGAGAAGAATAACAATATGAAATTCAGGTGACTAATCATAAAGAGATAATTATGAATAACAAGCATAATCCACAGCATAAAACTTGCTTCAGCATTCACTAATATTTTTATACAGTTTTTAGCTTGCTCACAATCTGAATGAGTCAAAATGCACCAAGAGAGTACAGAGATGAAGGCAAAAGAATAATACAAAATACTTAGGGATCTTTGCATACGTTTCTCTTATACTATATGATAAGAATTCCACCTAATTAAAGTCAGAAGTGAGCAATATGAAATCAAGACAGACCATTTGGGAGATCCTGTGACAGATGCAAAGCTCTGGAACCGTGGACTATCCAAACCTTTTCCACTGAGACACACTGATGCGGTATTAAATCACTGCTGTAATAGATGTTGTCTGCTTGTTTCTGGACTTTCTTCCCCTCTCTGTTGCTCACTCAACTGAAGATGATGAGTACTTGATGCAGGTACTAAAGGTAGAATCCAAGGAAGAAAATCTACAGGAATTCCCACACCAAAAAGGTCTCAGTAACTCATCACTTGATGTTCTCTGGGGCAATGAGGCAAACACTAATGTGGGCAGCAGAGACTGTATGAACTATTCCAAGAAGCGGTGTTAGTATTTAACTGAAGTATCCAAAGCTGTACATTCATTGCTGGAAGCCACTCGAGAACACATCCGAACTGCTTTAGCGGGACTAAGTGGAACAGTGTGACCGTCAACCTGGCAGAGTTTGAACCAGTTACAGATCGGTGAGGAGACATTCTTTAGAACACTTCTCTGCTAGTAACGATGCCTTCCCTTATAAAGGCTGCCACTGCTGTATCTCCCCTCTCAAAATTCCTTTCCTCCTCATTTTAAGTTTGAGGTAATGGAAGCGGCCTAAAGCAGAACTCCCAGAGGGTGTTTATTTGTCTGGATTTAATTTTCTTGGGAGACATGCTATAGGACCAGCTGGACACCGCAGTTCATCCAAACATTAATTTGCTGTATGATTTTGTGCAAAGAGTACAGAGACTCAAATCCTTCATCTTTTTTTATTCCCCTAAATTGAGTCACTGCACATCCTGAGAAAACAGAAATACAGCACTTGCTAAACCTCATTGGAGGAAAAAAAGCACAGTATTTTTTCAACTTTGTTATAGCTCATTGTATTTTATCTTTTCAAGAGAAATGTCCGTTGCATTGGAACATGTCTAGCAGGAAATAGTTTTGCAGTTACGCCTCAGCTTTACTGAGCATTTAACCCGTATACGATGCCTTCCTAGTTTGTATATTCTGGACCATACGCACAGTTCCTTTCCAATTCAGAGAGTGCTTATAAATATCTGTTCTTTATGAAAGGTTCCAGGCAATCATTAGCATAAGTTACTATTGACAAATAGGTTTTTTAGTTCAGTGGCTCTGTCTTATCATTCACCTGAAGAGGAACACACATTTATTCTGTTTCACAGGCAGATATTTGCAGGGCAAGGCTTAAGCACACATACCCCATGCACCAAGATGAGAATATGCTACCAAGAGGATACCAGAGATTTTGTTGTCGTGTGCAATATAAGCATTCAGTGTGCTCCGCCACAAACTCCTCTGGATGTTGCTGTTAAAAGCAATGCAAAACTTGAAAAGCCTCCCAGTTTTCCAGGTTTATCTACTACTATAACACAACTGCAGCGACAGCGCTGCTTGATGTGAGTCCTGTGCAGAACAAGGTGCAAACAGGTTCTTCTCTCACTCCCCCAAGCACACTCAGTGGGTTCATTTTAGCTTTACCTTAAACAGACATTACAGATTTGCAAACCCTCTCTAAGTCGCACACAAAAATTCTGGGCAGCTTAGCGCTCCTCGTTCAGCTGCTGTTTGTTAATAACACCTCTAAAAACTCACATCAGCAACCGCTTTATTACTTGGCAAAACATGGCAGAGAGCAGACATGCCCTAATATATAATTTACAAAGTCCATTAGACTCTCCTCGTTAATAAGGGGGATGGGAAGCTGGTGGTAACCACACCTGGAGAAACATCAGTAAAGATTCACAGGGATTATTAAGAATATCTCTTGTGAGTTCTTCCTGGGTTTGATGTTCTCTGCGCTGACTCACGTAGCTCTAGTTCTGCACTTCAGAATCCAATTTCCACATCCAAAGCCCAATAAATATCAAAATCTGCCCAGTAACATCCATTTGTTACTTTAACCTTTTTTCATTTGTAATAAGGAGAAGTTACTGATCCTCCTTACACTAGCTTCTTCCCTACCATTTCAAACAAATGACCGGCTTTATTACCTTCTCATTGTCCTCTTGGGATGGTAAATGGACAGTCACAGCAGGGATATGGATGTTTCTTGGAAGGAATGGTTTCAGCACTTCTAGCCACCCAGGAAGTTAATTTTATAGGTTGAACTGGCAGTGTTAGGGTGCTGATGAGAAGAAACACCTGAGCACCTGAGGGTCAGCACCAGTAAGTGATCATTTAGCCAGCCCAAAGCAAGCTGCCCGAGTGAATGACTGCAAGCTCCCTTGACTGAAATTCAGCTCTGCAGGGGCCACACCAGCTCGGCAAACTCTTGAGATAGCTCTAACAGGAGAGCTGAAACAGGTTACGGGTGTTCTGCCACAGTGGGCATTGGGGTGTCAGGCACATGCAGAGAACTTAAATGAACAAACCAGATAGCCATGGCCCAGTGACAGTGGCTGTTTTGCTTTGAAGCTGAGGACTGCTGCCCCTGAGGTGTACTAGGCAGCGACAAGCCCGGCCAATTTACCCTGACCTTGGGAGATCCCTGTCAGTCCTCTGCCTGACAGAGGGAACACAGGCCATCTACCTCTAAGAGGTGTTTTATGAGGAGATTTCAGGCAAATCTGAATACTGACCACACTGCAGAAAGCAGCGTAAGGTGTCCCGAGACAAAATGGACTACAGAGACCTACAGTCCTGCAGTCAACGCAGTCCCATCTTCCACTCCAGATCCCAGGAGGGAGTAGGCAGGGACAGGGCAAGAAGATGGTTATTTTTCTTAAAACACAGCAAGAGCAATAAGAGAGAAGAGTTTACTTTGCTCAGCACTTTAGAAGAAAGCTCATGGACACCGAGACTCAGTTAGGGACCCTGGGCTGCAAATCCAGCGTTAAATAGGTAGAGATCCTACAGGTGCAAATCCTAGATCCCTCAGAAATGCACCTGGGAATCAGCAGAAGTCTCTAACACCATTTGTTTCAAAAAAATGATTCTCTATTTTTTGCCTTTTTTTCCTCTAAGGTGACTCAGGCACCTCAGTTATAGCTCTAGCGTCTACTTCAGAATCAAGTATCTAAAATGCAGGTAACCTAAGTTTGATTGACAGCAGCTTTAGAGCCCTTCCCAACCATTTACAGCCTTTCTTGACCTGCATCTAAGTATATGTAAATTTTATGCATTATCTACCCTACCTAAATCACAGGTATAATAAATAAAATAAAAAGCTTAAGTGCTGGCAGAGTACACTGAGCTCCAGCAGTGAATAGTTTCACACAGGAGAAAAACATTCAGATCCAGGGCTTTAAACAGCTTTGCCAAAAGAAATCCCAGATGCAAAGAGTACCACGTGGATATGGAGAGCATTACAGGAAAGGATAAAGGGTCTTCACTGAAATTGATATTTGTACTTGTATTTAGAAAGACTTCTCATGATGTAATGGAGTGGGTGAGAGTCTCCAGGAATCCATCCACTGACTGCATAGAAGTGTCAGCCATCCTTTCTACTGACATATCATTTATTCCCAGCCTATCCACACATGTCACCAGCACAAACTCTTTGCTGCAAGCCAGACCCAAGGGAAAACAAAGAAGGAGTAATTAATTCTCAAGAACTTCCTCAAACTGCCTCCAGTAGATCCATCAGAGCTCCGTGCTCCAGCTGTCTAAGCTCGAGGCAGAAACAGCTCGGGCTGCACAACCTTTCTCTTAATAATCCTCCTCCCTCCCTCCCAGCTGGCTAGCAAAGCATTTCTCTGGCTCTCCCTGTCACTGTTATTCACAACCGCACACCAGATGGGAAGCTCTAAAGAGAAACAGAAAATTAATTCAAGCTTTCTTGATGGAGCAACACAATGAAAATGCTCCTGAAGGACCCAGCTTTTTCTCCAGGCTCCCACCGTAAGGAAATCTACAGTCTCCGCACAGATATTACAGTGCAGGTAGTGATACAGCACCCCCCCCCCCCCACCGTCTTTTAACCCTGGGAAGCTTACGGCAGCTGAAGCGCTTGTTTCAACTCACTGCTACCCACTGAGTTCTCCAGGACCAGATGATTCTGCACTTTAAATGCAAAAAAGTCTCCTCTGGTGTAGAGGTTTGTGCTGGAAACGTCACCAGGCAGAGGGGGTTATTGAATGTAGGTCTCATGTACTGACCTGTTATGGGTTGTTATTAATATAAGTCCTAGAGATTTTACCCTTGTATTTTTGGCCCTTCTACTCCCTTTTTCTTCATGACTGTCTAAGTGCTCAGTGCAAAAGTCTAAAGAACAAAGTAAAGACAACAAAGAATCTGTCCTCAAGAGATCTGGTCTCTTTTCTCACCTGTTTTCACATCACAAGTCTCCATAAATTTAAATGCCCCTTTGTATTGCTGAATCAATGAATGAATAAAAAAGCAGATATGTCTAAGTGCTGAGAGGACACAGATCTGCATGAGAAGTCACTAAGCAGCAATAGGGGAACGAATGAAAGACATGAAGATCATTAGAACAAGCAGAATTCTGATGACAGGAAACACTGTGAAACCTGGAGTCTGGATTTAAAGGCAACTTTTAATAGGGAGGAAAAGAAGGCTTCAGAAAAAGAGCACCACATTTAGCAACGGACGAAACGCTGACTGGTGGACTGCATAATGAATGTGGAATTAAGCAAGATGAGTTTTTAACCTACATTTACAGTCTTGGGCAAGTGACTTAAACTCGGTACTGTGAGTTCCCCACGTTGACCCCTGCCTGCATGCAGAGCTAGCACAGTAGGAGAGACAGGCTATGCTGTGCTTTGGGGTGAACAGAATATAAATAATAGGTGGTAATAATATTAAATTAGAGGAGAAAGAGCACTCACATTCCCCCAATGTGTTGATAAAAACATAAAGATACATTGGTAGAATATTCACCTCAGCTGGATGTTTCGTTATTGCTACGCTCTAGATGAAGAAAAAAGTTACTCAGGGAAACTATTGAAAAATAAAGGACAAGGGCAGACCCTGAAAAGCAAGGAAAAGGGTATTGTGCCATCATGCAAACCCTTACTATCAGAATAAAATTTCTCACTTACTCCAAAACCATACTTCATTACTCAACTAATTTTATAAATGTTTCAAAAGGAAATGCATGGTACCTGAGAAGGAATAAAATTGGGAGACGAGTCTAATCAGTTTTGTTTCTTTCCAACTTCACTTATCCGTCCTAAATGTTTCCTTTCAAAGACAGTGAAATAAGAACAAAGCAGAAACACAGGGAATAAGCACGTATTCCTAAATCTGAAATTGTTGCTTTATTCCCAAGACAGCTGACTTCTCAGTGTATTTAATAAAGGGAAATCAAGCAAATGGCTTCAACCATTAATGAGAACTCCTGGGAAATTAGAAATTGTAAAAGAAACAATTTCCCATGCAGGGACAAAATAGAGAAGCTGTAATTATGGCTAAACAGTACACAGATTATACAGTAATACTTTGGCACAAAGTTCCAGGACATTTTCTTGTGTTGAGACGTTTGTTGGAGACTCACTCAGCACTACTTCTCTCTGCTCTCGTTCTGATTTCCACTTTAAATGGTTTGTGTCCAAACGAGAGATTTTTTCAGTGGTAAAAGCATGATAGCCCGAGATGAAATCAGTATTACAGTTGGACTTGCTGAAGGATTTCTATCTCCTGTAAAGCTGGTTTTTGAGATTCTTGCTCACACTGAGCTGGTTCTTAGAGCAAAGGTGCCAGCTGAAGGTCAGTTTTACCAGCAGCCAAGGAGTTTCAAGTGACATAAAACAGCAACTCTTCCTGCTATGTCACTCTTGTCTTGAAATTGTATAACTCTGGTAAATTTTTTTAACTGATCATCCAAACATGTGACCAAGGGAGTCAGGATTCCCGACATTTTTTGCTTTATTTCCTAGCAATGATTTGACTTAGTACCCAACTTCAGGAGTCTGGAAAAAAAAAACCACCACCCCTGAGCACATTTAACACTTTGCAAATTAAACTCAACACCTCATGGAAGATTTCTGGCGTGCTTTTGAATTTAGCAATATTTCTTTTTTTCTAGCATGAGAAGCTTATTCCTTCCACTGACCTTCTGCCAGCAACCTTCCTGAAAGCACTAAGCAACACATCTAGTTTACAGTGCCAGGAAATGTTTGTCTCCTCCAGATCTAGATTATTCTCCCTGTCTTTCAGAAACCTGACTGCCCTTATTTATGCATGTATATATACACTTCTGACCATACACACACACTTCCAAATGCCTTCTTAATTGCCTCTACTGCCACACAACTTCTAATTTCATTTCAATTTCATGGTAATATTTCCAAAACGCTCTCACGTTAAAAGCTCTCAGTCTTCCTGGAACAAAGCGTTATGCATTTTCTCTTAAATTTGATTGCTTCTCGCACTCCTCTCTCCAAGTCCCTTGCCCTCCCCAATATTACTCACACACAACATTTGGGTGGACAATTTCTCCTGACTGATTTCTTTCCACAGTCTTTCAGCCTGTTACAGCTTGCAGAGCATCCCTCCAAGCTCTAGCCTATCTCTTCCTACCTGCAGGGCCTGAAATTCAAAGTTCTGCCTTATTATTTTCCAGTATTATTCACTTACTCTGACTGGAGACCTAATCAGAGTGGCCACTTTTCCCAACTGTTCCACTACCATCTCACTCAAACCTCGTTCACGTGTTGCTCAGGAGCAACCATGAATCCACACGTAGGCTTCCTCCTTTATTTACGGTCTAATGAAAGCAGCTTCTGCAGCATGGCTAAAACAGCAGCAGCAGTCAGGATACCTTCCACATGCCTGTTTGCTTTTGGCCCCTTAGATTGTGGTAGAAATGTAAATTTGCTGTCACTGCTTGTCCGTTCTTGCTGTAATTCTTTGCATGGAGCAAAGACAACACCACAGAAGTCCAAGTCTGAACTCTTTTTGGACAAAAGCAAAACTAGAGACAGATCTGCACTTCAGCCAAGCTTAATATACTTCATGCATGTGACACTGTACAAATCTCAAGCCAGAACTGGACTATTACAAATTTGATGTGCTACTTATTTCCAGTCCTAAGAATAAATCCCCAAAGGGTACTTCAGTAAGCTGTTAAGGTACAGCTAGAATTTCACATGAAAAAGCACATAAGAAGAAAGAAAATAATTGTTCTCAAAAAACTTAGGAATTAAGACAGGTCTCCTTGAGTTTGGGTCCAAGGATTAAGTCACTAAAAGTTAATTTACCTTTCAGCCAGACTGTGAGTTAATTAATTCATTTTGCACAGGACGGAAGGAGTGTGTTGTTTTGTGTCCCTGGTTTAAGTCCTGATGGAGCCTACACTTAAACATGCCCTCTCTAAATTAACCAAAAGCGGTGGATCTGCAAATCTGTGTTTTCTTACTCACTGCCCACTGGACGAATTGGTGTCTGGGAACATCTGGAACATGATAAGTACTCTGCTTCCCCCCTCCCCCCACACACACACTTTGCTTCCATTTGTCTCCTTAGTTCTTCAGGTCCTCTCCTCCTCCAAAATGCCTGGAGCAGGAAAAACTTAACTGCCTCAGGATACAGTCTGGTTTTACCAGGAGAAAGTTCTGTTCTTACCTCACCCTACTCAGTAATCGAATTTAAACACAAAATAAAACCCTCTAGGCAGCTCTCATGTTACAGAATGCCTTGCCTGCCTTTCACCTTCCATTCATTAATGGTGGTAACTGATAAGGAGAACTTTTTCCCCCCATGAGAAAGCAATGTCTTCTTGGAGCACCTGCTGCTTTACTTCTGCTGTTTCTTTTTCCTCTCTACGACCTCATGCTACCGCTGCTAC
>NW_010415250.1:0-387 GCF_000710305.1 Buceros rhinoceros silvestris
CTGCAGCACTGCAGCCCCCTCCTGGGAAGCGAAGCCTTCTCCAGGGACACACGGTGGCAGGGGACAAGCGTGTGGGCCATGGGATGCCAGCACCCAGCCTGCCACCACGGCACCCCGACGCTCCTCACACTGCAGGAGGGCCCTGGCCCGGAGAGCTGGCACCGACCCTTCTGTCCCTCAGGGATTTCCTCTGTCACAAGAAAGCTCAGGAGGAAAAAAACCATCCTACCACGTCCAGCAGCTGAGACTGCTGGAGGGGAGAGACCGACCTGTTCCGAAGGGCTCACTGACCTTCCGAGGCGAGCTGGGGGCACAGCCCCTCCGGAGCGGGGCCATCTGGGGGCAGCAGCTCTGCCCCGGCAGCCACCCGCGCTGTGGGGCCGGGGC
>NW_010415250.1:561-968 GCF_000710305.1 Buceros rhinoceros silvestris
GCCGGAGCCTGGTGGGTGGCCGTACACTTTGGGTGAGTTCTGCAGTACCTGTATGTTTTACATGTACATAAGAGCACTGTGACATTGGAAATATTTTCCTTTTATTACAATATATCAAAAATATGCAGCTTTAGTAAACAAGGTCATATTACACTTTCTAATGCACTGTACAATGCTACATTACACTTATACTCGGTGTGGAGAGGGAGCCCCTGCTCCCGCTGGCATGTCCGTGAGGTGACACGACATCCCCCGTCGATCCGGAGCTCGCCCAGGCCCGTGCCGGAGCAGGCTGTCGCCCTCTGCCCTGGGCTGGCCCAGCGCCCGCGGCAGCGGCACTGCCAGCCTCTGCCCCAGGCCCTCTCCTCCCGTCCCAGAGACTCTCACAGTACTGCCCTCGCGCCCAC
>NW_010415250.1:1113-1516 GCF_000710305.1 Buceros rhinoceros silvestris
CGCCTCGGCAGCCCCAGAGCTTAGTCGATCTTCTCCACCTTCCCGACGATCTTCTCTTCAAAGATGGGCAGGATGGTGTCATCCTCCCGCACCTCCTCGAAGACCACACCACAGTCGAACTCGTCACTCACTTTCTTGAAGTAATACCTGAAAAAACACAAGTGTGGCGGCAGGGGGGTAAAAACCAGAGCAGGTGAATCGTCACGGGGCGCCACGGTCCCCAAAGCCAGGTACAGCCCTTCCAAGGCCCTGAGCTTGCAGTGTAGGGAGAGCAGCTCCCCCAGACATGGAGGCAACCAGGACCGGGCTTTTTTGCCTGTCCTCACCCAGTGAGCAAAAGAGAGTGGTCAGGATCCGTGCTGGCAGGTCCAGCATCTCCAGCCCCGCATCCAAGCCCGTTTAG
>NW_010415251.1:0-427 GCF_000710305.1 Buceros rhinoceros silvestris
AGGGGCACGAAGCGCTGGAGCTTCCCGGCCCCAGCGGGCGCCAAGGTTGACCGTCATTTTCCTGCCTCATCCATCTGCTCCCACTGCCCACCGCGGGACGCGACAGTCTCTGATCCACATCTGCAGGGGTGACGCCAACAAGCAGCGCCTGATGCTGGGACAGACACCCTTGCAGCCAGGGCCCCAGTGCTGTTTTTCCAGCAGCAATGGAACCAGCCCGTGTTTCGACACCTCCTGGAAACACTCTGTCCCCTGTTCCCAGGCCCAGCCAGAGAGGAAACGCGTAAGAAAACTAATTGCGTGTAATTGTGCGTCTCCATCAGTGTTAATGACCCTGCAAATGACAGGTGTCTTTAGGAATTTGACCCTGGGTGTTGCACGTCAGGCGGAGCAGGGTGGCGGCCGTCACTGGGGGGGGAGGACCAAC
>NW_010415251.1:489-1319 GCF_000710305.1 Buceros rhinoceros silvestris
GGCGGAGCAGGGTGGCGGCTGTCACTGTGGGGGAGAGCCCAGCCGGGGGAGGCGGCACCGGCCACCCCCAGCGCCCCGGCTCTGCAGGTAGGGGCACAGGGGCTTCTGCGGGCTTTCTGGAGCTGTTGCTGTGCTCACGTCAGCCACATCGGGGAGATGCTTTTTCCAAAGCTAAATGTGGTGTTTAATGTGACAGTGGAAAGTGGTGCCTGACAAGAGCTGGGAACAGTTGCTCCCCAGATCTGGCGTAGCAGCAAACATGAGCTGCAGCTCCATCACCTGGAGCTGAGAGGCCGGTGGGGCCCCAGGAGGGCTGCATGGCCGGGGACACGTGCTTGGGGACCTGCTGGTGTGCGTCACAAGCAGCACAGGGCTGCCTGAAGATTAAGGCCACAACCCATTTTTCCAGCTCTCACGGGCTGCCAAACACTGTCACAATCCAAGTGCCGGTGGGGACCTGAAGCATGACAACACCCTCCAGCACAAAGGCATGAGTGTCAAATGCCCCCGCTTTCTTCCTACCAAGGGATGCTGTGGGGGAAGGCTGGTCTCAGTCTGGCTTCCTGCAGCCCAGCCACACATGCCAACCCCAGACTGACCCAGAACATTCCTTATCCACTGCAAGCCCACAACACCCAAGGCCTGGGCATTACACGGTACGTGACGCCTTACAATGCCTCCACCATGAGAGCAGAGCACAGGCTGCTTGTCCCTGGCCTTTGTCCCAAGGCAAGGCAGGCCTCATGTCCCTGTGCCACAGCCCGCACACCCTGCTGCCTCTGAACAGAGGCGGGGCTGCAACACGTGCATGTGCCACGGGGGGGCCGCCC
>NW_010415251.1:1336-4359 GCF_000710305.1 Buceros rhinoceros silvestris
ACCCCCGACTGCCTCTGAGCAGAGGCGGGTCTGCAACACGTGCATGTGCCAGGCGAGTGCCGCAACCCACGCAGCACCCTTGAGCAAACAGGCAATAAACGGTCCAGCCACAGAGCAGCACAAAGGTGAAGGGTGAGAGGCACCCACCTCCCCAGGGCTGTGTCACGTCAAGCGTTGTGACGCTGGCAGAGACCAACGCTCTGGAATTGCCAACACACAGGCAGGCGGGAAGCACAGCCACCCTGCATGGCTACCCTGGCCCCAAGCCCCCAGACTGGAGGTCGAGGCACCCAGCACTGCATCAAGGGCATCCCGATGCCACAGACAGGAGAGGCGAGGACAGAGTATGCTAGAGAACACATGCCAAGCACTTCTGCCCACGGCGTGTGGGAGCTAGCATGTCCCAGGCACTCCCAGTTGCTCACTGGGAACAAGCATTTCTCTAACCAAGTGAGTGCAGATCACCTGTGCCCAAAAAGCAGCAGAGTAAAGCTGCCGTGCCCAGGAGAAGTGGAGGGAAGGGGCTCACAGGGAGGGCAGCCAAACCCAGCTCTCACCCTGGCCTGAGTCTGAGCTGAGGTTTGCAGCCGGCTGCTGTGGGGTCAGCAGCAGTGAGCTGGGACAGAGGCAACAAATCCAACTACAAGGAAGCAGGAACTGCTCCCCTGAGCGGATCCATTTCTTCTATTTTTGCTGAGAAAGAGGCCAGTCCTCCAAAACAATGAAGTATTTCCAACCACAGCTTCCCTCCTGAGCTAAATAATCAGAGAAGTCGAAAGCAGCACACAGCCCCAGCCCTTGCTGGGACCTGCTTTCAGGTGGGTGCAGAGCTGCAGCCTCCACATGGCCCCTGCACCATGGCAGGGGGGGCTCCTCTGCCTCAGGGAAACTCTCTTGGTCCTGAAGGTAAAGTGCACAGAGAACCCGTGTGGTGCCTTCCCTGCTCCAAAATCCAGCCCACATGGGCCATGGGGGATCCGCAAAACCAAGCTGGAGTGCAGCCCCCTGCCCCAAGGCAGCATCCCCACCGCTCCCCCAGGCACTCTGGCCTGGCTCTTTGCTCAAAGCATGGCGATTGTGAGAGTTTCTCTTCTCACATACTTGCCTCACCAAACCCTGGGTTGCGGCTTCTCTGCTGCTTGGCGTTTCCTTACCTGTGCCCCACAAAGGAAAGAGCAGCAGTCATCTGGTGTAATTGGTGTTTTGCTTCTTTAAGGCACCTGAGCCTGCCTTCTCTGCCCCAGTTACTGACTCATGCCTCCTCCTCACTTGCTCTTCACCAATGGTTCTTGCAACTTTCTCTACATCCCGCTGTTCCACAAATCGACGATAACGCTCCTCGCTCCTCTTTCCCAACCACTTATAAGAACAAGGATCCCTTGTGGCTCCTCATCTTTCCTGCGTGAAGCAAGAAGCCAAGCCCCAGACTGCACGTGCAAGCACCCACAGACTGCAAGTGATGACTTTACAGACTCAGGTCACACCACACGGCCCCAGGTCCACCCGGGCTCCTGTGATTTCTTGCAAGGAGCCAGTAACTCACCGTAGCCAGCTCTGCTGCCACCACTGCTCACCACCAAGCACCTCTGCGGTGTTAGGAGAGCTCTGGGTGCTGAGGGAGGAAGCGTACTTGGGCCTTGCCCATAAGAAAATGCAGATATACAGGAACAGCAAAAGGAACACAACTTCTGAAAAGGGGGAGGGGGAAAAAAAAAAAACAAAACACAAACCATAAGTCATCAAGAATTAAGATGGTTTTTGACACTCGATTTGGCCCTGTAAGCCACATTATCTGCTAGCGCTGCCGCAGCAAAAATATCTGTCAACAAAGAGTTTACTGATTCCCTAATTACAGAGCAGGGGCTGAACTGCAGCAGGAAGCAGAGGCCAGACATGACAGTAGACGTTACAGGAACAGCCCCTCTGAAGAGCACTGCATCCCCTTCAAGAGATCCAGTTCTATATCACTGAAAATAAACTACACTCCCAGCAAACACGTGAAGGTCTTCCAGTCCATACTCCCTTGCTTGTTCTTCTCCAACGCACCCATCACTTCACCCATTCATCCATTTCAATCCTTTCTGTAACCCTTGTCTCCTTCCAAAATAACCCTCCTGTAATTTTTTTTTCCCTTTGGGCCCAGTCTTGGTACAACTATAGCCAAATTTGCTGTTTCTGGTATCTCTCTTTGGATGACCTCCACCTCGACAGGTTCCACAGCCCTGGTGGTCCCCGTGCTCCTTCCCAATCATCTGTGAAGCTCAGCCACTTCCCAGGTGCTCTCTGTAGTGGCCCAGCAGCTACCTGTTTCCTGCTGCATCCCCACACCTCTCAGGTCACATCTCCTTTCTCCTGGTTTTTCAGTGACCCAAACTGAAGGTCAGGGCCTGACCCTCTGCCTGTGTACCCTAACGGAGCGGTCCCACATTTCATGGGGGTAAGCAAATCGTGTGATCATTAGGAAATAAACAAATAGGGTTTTAAAATACCTAGGAGCTTCATTGTTATTTAGCCAGTTCAGTACTTAAAGAACATCTCTGAAACATTAGTAAATGGATTCCCTTCACATTAATTCATGAGTACCTGAGAATCATTTTTTCCATGAAGAAAAAATTCAGCCTTCAATTATTTCTGAACTAAAAAAAAAAAAAAAGGCAAAAGTGACTAATTTCTCACAGTCATGATTTCCAGCAATCCCTTGTTGATCAATTGATTTTTACAAGGTGTGCCAGAAAAATCAAGTCCCTTGGAAGGTTTTTCAGGACATGAGTTTTGGAAGCAGCAGTGGAAACCGCTCAAGAGGAAGCTCTCCACCAAGACAAACACAGCATCAAACACCCCAAACCTTACAGAAGGCTGCAGGCACTGCTCAAAGAGCCGCGTAAGATTTTCCATGGATATTCCCTTGGTAAAACATCACTGGATTATAGCAAATGTCCAGACTGCCAAGTGTTACACAGGCTCTCTTGTACTCAGGCGTGGGGCAAGAAGTGTACACAGCTGGCTACGCCCGCTTCCTGCTG
>NW_010415251.1:4453-16616 GCF_000710305.1 Buceros rhinoceros silvestris
CTGAAAGGTGCTCACTGCTCCTCCAGGCTGGATCACACCACACATCCCACACTCAAATGTCAGCTCATACAAGAACAACCACAGCTTTGAGTGCAGGCGACATATGGTTAAAGCTGCTCTTCGGTTTTTCGGGCTAATTATAAAAATTAGCCAAAAGTTTCAAAGAATGGGACGGAAAAAACCCAATCAAAAGGCCCGATGTAGCTGTCAGAATACTACTTCTGCTTTTCAGAATGACATTGCCATCCATGCAAGCAGGACTGTCCCTAGCCCCTGTGTTCCGATCATCCACATCATCAAGTTTTTGGAGTCACACACACAGCAGCTGTAAAAACAAACTCAAAAAAGCTGAAATCAACAAAAAGCAGAAAGCCCCAGAGGCTGATTCCAGTGAAGCAATCAACATGCAAACCAGTAATCCCCAGAGCCCTTCTGAGGAAGGTGTTGTGAGCCTTTCTCAAGAACAGGAGAAGCTGGAAGTCAAAACACCATTTCCTCGCTGAGTAAGGGTTTAGGAAAAAGCCAGCTGCAAAGCCCACAAAGGCAGCCAGTCATCAGAGCTACAAAATGGAGGGGCTGGATGAACAACAAGGAAATAAACTTCAGAGAAACCACCTCCTTTCCCTAACAAGCCTATGAGGAAAAAAAAAAAAAACAACCCATAGTTCTTGAACACAGTCCTGTGAAGACAAGAAAAGCAGCACGCCATCCCTCTTGAGGAAAGCTGCCTGACGAGGAGCATGGCCACTGAATGCCAGAAACAAGCCCACATGGGGGTTGAAAGATCACCTGAGTCATACAAAAAAACAAGACAAGATTTCATCTCACTAATGTGAATAAATATAAAAACCTTACACATATTTTAGGAAAGAAATATAAAAACATTTAAGCTACTTCCATCCCGTTAGCAGATCATTTTATGAAGAAGGCAGAGCACAACCAATGCCTCTCAGTGACTTGACGTTAGGTTCTGCCCTGGATGATGTCATCCAGTAGCTTTATAAAAGGACTGAATGGTCCTTCCAAGAGCCCCACACCAGGGCGGCTGCCTGTGACATCACACAGCAGCCAGCGCTGGGTTACCCGCCTGCCCCCCGCACTAGCATCCTGGGCAGCCACCATGGTGCATGGGCATCCCACCTGCCACCACACATGATGCACCAGCTCAAGCAGTTCCCCCAGCTCTTCCACCATGGATGACGCTGCGGTGCTTGGCAAGAAAGGCTATAGCCTGAACAACTCCCTAGGACAAGGCTCCTACGGCAAAGTGAAATCTGCCTACTGTGAGCGGCTGAAGTGCAACGTGGCCATCAAGATAATCAACACGAGGAAAACTCCTCGGGACTACCTGGAAAGATTTCTCCCCAGGGAAATAGAGGCTTTGAGACGCTTGCACCACCCTTCAATCATCAAAACCTATGAGGTTTTTGAGACGCCAGCTGGGAAAATATACATCGTGATGGAGCTGGGGGAAAAGGGAGACCTCCTGAGCTACATCAGAATCACAGGGGCTATCAAAGAGCACAGCGCTTGCCTCATGTTTCAGCAGTTGGCTTCTGCCATCAAGTATTGCCATGACATGGACTTTGCTCACAGGGACCTGAAATGTGAGAACATCCTTCTCAGAGAAGACCTCAACATCAAGCTGTCAGACTTCAGCTTTTCCAAATTCTTGTCCCGGGATGAAAATGGAAAGATTATTCTCAGCAAGACCTACTGCGGGTCTGCTGCGTACGCAGCCCCTGAGGTGCTCGAGGGCATTCCTTACGACCCCAGGATTTCTGACATATGGAGCCTAGGTGTCATCCTGTATACAATGGTCTACGCTGTAATGCCATTTGACGATTCCAGGCCCAAGAAAATGATCTGTCTTCAGAAACAACAGAAGATTCCCTTCCCCGACTCAAAATACGTGACTGTAGAGTTCACGGACCTCATTTCCCACTTGCTCCAGCCCAATGTGTCTCAGAGGTTCCACATAGATGAAGTTTTGAAACACTCATGGTTTCAGACTCCAAAATCCACGATCCCTTCCCCTATGCCAGCTGCAGAAGAGGGTGAGTGCTCCCAAAACCTGCATGAAGAAAAGCCTGAGCACAAGCAGCAAGCCAAATCCCATTCTGCAGAAGGGGAAGGAGAGCAGCAGGATAACGAGATCCTCTAAGGATGGCTGGTTTGAATATCACATAGCTCGTCTAACTTGCAAACTGCCAGTTCTCATCTTGTGTTTCTCTTGACCCTTTCAGCAATAGTCCTTGTTTTTTTGCTTTAAAAACTATAGCTACAGAAGACACAGTACATCTGCTGAGGTGAATGAACAGTTTAACACTATTTTCTCAAAAGACTTGTCTCTGATACAGTTTGCAAGGATGAGAAGTTACTGTCAAAATGCACTGGAAAGTTTCTTTCAGTGCTGCTGACATTTAACAGCTCTTATGCTCACGCTCCTCAAGTTCCGCTATGCTGGCTGCAGAATTCACACATGCATTAACAACATTCTAGATTCAGTAAGAGGGCAGGTTATTAGCAAGTGTGAACTGATGTCTGAAACTGCACACATACTGTTTTTGTAACGTTTCCACTCTCTTGACAGGCCCACTGTACGTTCAAGAGCATCCGTTTAGACACCACTTAAGAAGAAGCCCTCTAAAATTCTGGATCTTATCTCGATACACACACAGTTGTATCCCCTCTTCTGCAAAGTACAAAACCAAAGAAGTTTGACAGGCTGGAAGGAAGTCCAGTTCAACTTTTAGGAAGGCTTATCACATTTTATAAATAGATAGACATAGCTGTACAGAAACGTATTTAAATGCAAGGCCATCTTAAAAAGAGAAACACATCTTTAAAAAATCATCGCCGTTTTCCAAGAGTCTGGAATCTTCTCTGCCATAGCAGGAAGCATCCTTTTGCTGCAGCAGCCCTGTGCGTCCCACTCATGCAGATCAAAGGGAAGTTATACCACAGCAGGAGATACTCTCCTTCCAAAAGAACATCACAGGCTATTTTAACTACATAGTCTAGTGCAGCACCGGCCCCAGATCTCGTAACCACTGGCTTCCATTCTGGCAGCTGTATCTAGACACCCCTCAAGGCAGATGTCTCACAACATCCAGTTTGCAGAGCACAGTCGGTTCACTATCGCCTTGCTGGTGACTGGAATACTCAGAAGAAGTCAGATACCTTCCTTCTTTTAGGAAGCTGTAGTAAATTGTCTGTGATCGATGTAGTATCCTGAGATACCGGCGTTTGAGACACCATCCTGGATTGTGGGGTGCCTCTGGGTGTGTGAGGCCCAGTTGCTGGGGTCTTGTAACCAGGAGTTCCTGTGTGGGCTGGGGAAGGAGTATAGCTGGCTCGCAGGGCTTTGTCAGTATATTTACTTGCAGTCCTGTTTACTAGTCTTTGCAAAGCTGGTGACATTGCTGGGCTTAGTCCTTTCGGAGTGAGGCTGGAAAAGAATACACAGTTTTAAAAGATTTTACAGTAAAAATCCACCATTTATCAGGAAAAGCACCAGTGCTTCTACAGGTTCACTCCCGGTCCACTCCCCCCACAGACCAGACCCACTGGCCGCAGAAGACATTCTGCCTGCAGGCAAATGCAGGCTGTCTCTCTAGAGAGACAAGCGACAGAGAAACCTCCTACATCTCTCCCAAACCTGACTGGCACTGTCTGCCTTGTCCTTTGAGCCCGTTCCAGCCCGTAAATCAGCCAGGCAAACCTTGTCGTGTGTCCTCCTCTTTGCAAGGAGGCAAGACACCAATCCAGATGCATTGCTGGGTGGCCGTATGGAAGAATGGCAATGCTGACAAGAGCGAGGATCAGGGACAGCCACCAGCCACCTTCCCTCAGCAATTAATTTTTTTAATTTCTAAAAACATCTAGCTTGACAGTACCTCTTCCTGCTTCCAGTTCTCTTATCATTCCTCCCTTTCTACGTACATTGATTTAAAACTCATCAGAAAAACCCCATCCCCAGTTCTGCTGTCAGAAGTCTCACCTTGCCAAGTTCTCTGTCACTTTTCGAAGTGCCTCCTGCTTCTTTGCTCGGTTTTTAGCTGCCACTTCATTGGCCATCTTGAGTCCTAACCTCTCACGGCGCCCGGGCTCCAGAATCTATAAAGACATCACACAGTTCACTCCCCACAGCACAAATGCATAAATGAGTCAAAACACCTTCACAGCTGGATTCCAGCCGACAGGGATCTAAACCGGGGAGAAGTGGGGCAGCCCACACCTCTCTGCTGCTATACAAAAGCTAGAGAGGACACAGGGAGACCTTTAGCCTGCCTTAGCAAGTAACAAACATGGTAAAACCAGTTCAGTCAAGGAAGCAGCCATTACCTCTGTCATTTCCTCCTGCTGTCTCTCCCAGACAAACAATGTCACCTGTGTCTTGCCCAGCCTGGCCTGCATCCAGCCAATGCGCAGGCAAACACAGACATTGCTAAACAGCAGGAGAACCAGTCAAGGGCTTCAGAGTCTAACAAAACAGAGCACATAGAGCAAATAACACCTTGAGCTGAGAGTCTCAGTCAGTTCACATCCACCGACACCAGCAGGAGACAGGCGGCATGCAGGGGCAGGTGCCATTAGCAAAGCCAAAGGGCCTTTTCTACTCTCAAGTGAGAGATCTGCCTCGGGCTGTGACAGCCAGAGGATCAAGACAGAGGAAAATCCTAAAATTTCTACCCATTCATACACTAAA
Source organism: Buceros rhinoceros silvestris (assembly GCF_000710305.1). Taxonomy (NCBI): domain Eukaryota; kingdom Metazoa; phylum Chordata; class Aves; order Bucerotiformes; family Bucerotidae; genus Buceros; species Buceros rhinoceros. Next base: position 9,165 of record NW_010415251.1, read on the forward strand.
ATCAGAGAAGTCAGCTGTCTCTTCAGCTCCCTCTGAAAGCCCCTCTGTCTGGGCCCATTATCAAATATTAGAATCACAGAATCATTTAGGTTGGGAAAGACCTTTAAGATCATCAAGTCCAACCATAAACCTAACAGTGCGAAGTAAGAGGATGAACTTCAGAGGCACGTGAACCCCACAAGTCTCACAGGATAAGGTCAGCTTGAGGATTTTACTTTTTGCTACCCAACACCTATACACCAGCCTTTGAGTTTCACTCCTTTTTCAACTAGGTATTCAGTGAAGTATTGCAGTGACGTCTGCAAACACAAATGCCATGAGTTTCTGTCTCCTCCCCTCCATGGTGTTACACATCTCTAAGGAGAGAAACCCATCTCAGAAGACAGCTCTTGCCACTGAGAGTTCACAGCTTAGGAAGGAAAAGGCTGAGTAGCAACAGTAAATTGATCTCACTCTCCTGCCACCAGTGTGTGTTTCACCTCAAGTATCTCCACTAAGTAGCTTTCATGTGGAGCCATGTCCACCTCCACCCTCCAAGCAGAACCTATATTATTCGTCTCAAGGACTGGGAAGGCAGCCCAGAGATGTGTCACACTCCCACATTAGTTAATCTATTAGTTACTCACTTGCCTTTCCCTTCTTAGTTCTTCCCCCCACAAAAAAATGACATGCTGACACCTGACATGAAATACCTTGAAGGCTGGCCCAGGCGTTCTGTCCACATACGGTGTTTCTGAACCTTCTAGACGCAAAGGGGTGCTTTCAATTTCACCCCATGTCATAAAAGGAGACTCATTCACACCTAAAACCAAATTTTGACAAGTCATGCTCATGCAAGACATTTGACTATTCATTCACCATAAAAAAAACCACTAAAGAAGCAAATTATGAAATGCAGCAAACTCGTCTACACAGCAAGTGGCCCCTCCACTGCAGGGGAAATCACAGCCAATGTCAAACAGCAACATGTGGTTCCCATTAAAAGGGCATGACCTTAAACTCACAGGATTGCTGTGGCTGTGTCACCATCTAGGTTACAACACCCAAGCACTGTCCTTTCCTTTTCCTTCTGGTGAGCTTTTGCCTAGCGACACTTTCATTTTTAACTCTACAGTCCTAGTCTTCCCCTCTGCTATTGTATGAAAACTACTTCAACACAGGAAACTATTTAACAGGAAGAAAATGGGCAGAGGACTTAAGACACACGTAACAGCCAAACGTACCCCCAATTCATCCCGAGGCTAGCCTGTACCAACCAGCGACTGCACCTTGTCCCACAGCTACAGGTGCAGAATAGATTCTAAGAGCCCGATTAAGACACTGGCTAGAAAATCCTGCTGCCAAGGGTTTGGAAAAGGCATATGCGCTGGAGAAAGAAAGCGCACTCCAAATGCCACCTGCAGGTTTTCCCGAGGAAAGGCCTCAGTATGTTCAGCTTTCAGCACAGCAACAAAGGACAGGGAAATGTTACGGCTGGTGATAGCCAAAAATCCAGATACCGCATTTCAACTGGAAGAAAAATAATCAGTTTGTTCTAACAAAGTATCCTGCAGCTAACAGATCAACAGAGCAAAAGGAATCTCTAACACACAAGTGCATTCAGACAAATTAAGAACCTAGAAAGCGGTAGACTTGGAGGGAAAGAAGCTAACAGATCAACAGAGCAAAAGGAATCTCTAACACACAAGTGCATTCAGACAAATTAAGAACCTAGAAAGCGGTAGACTTGGAGGGAAATAGTAGACTGGACTGTGAGGGAATCAAGATCTGCCTCATCCCTATGAGCCAAGATGAACCATCACTCAGCAAACTGCTGGACATACTGACACGGGTGCGCTTCATTTTGAAAAATGAGCACACGAACTCGTTGGAAGCTTAACGTTTGCGAAATGTTTGAATTCTTTTAGCTCCAGAGAAGCATCACGCAGGGAGGGAAATAGTAGACTGGACTGTGAGGGAATCAAGATCTGCCTCATCCCTATGAGCCAAGATGAACCATCACTCAGCAAACTGCTGGACATACTGACACGGGTGCGCTTCATTTTGAAAAATGAGCACACGAACTCGTTGGAAGCTTAACGTTTGCGAAATGTTTGAATTCTTTTAGCTCCAGAGAAGCATCACGCAGGAGTAAAACAATCCCAGTTGCCTAGGAAAGCTCTCTGCCCTCTAGATGATGCCTAAGCAATGCTCAGAGGCTCTCGGGTACAGCACAACTTCTCTTGCCACTAAGATCCACTAGGATCTACTGCACTAGGATTTAAGCACTGCATCGAGCTGGCTTACACAGTACACAAGGAAATCACCATCTCGTGAGACACATACAGACAAAAGCTTACCTCCCTGTCTAAACCAACAAAGATACCCCAGTGCTGAACAGAGTCCTCTTACATCAGAAAAAATAAGGTAACCCTCTTACCAGGAGCAGGAGAGGGGGTAGCCACAAATCCATATCCATTCACTTTTGGAGACTCTTGGGGTATCAGTTCTTTCCCGTCTGGTCCCACTTTGCCTTGTTTGTACTGAAATCAAAAAGACAATGCCACTCATGTGGAGAAAGGTGTGTCAGCTCTATCTAGCACACACACAGCTCTCCCGGTTGATGAACAACACCTGAGGACAGAGTCTGACGTGGATTTAGTCAGAAGAAACAAAAATTATCCAACCTGAGCATTAAGGGCTGCAGCTTGCTGGAGCTGTGATTTGCTCACAGCCTGGCTAAAAGGGTCCTTCACAAACCGGGTGTTTCGATGGACAACTTCCCTGGGCTTCTTAAATACATCATCTTCATCAGGTACACCTTGAAAAGCAAAGCGTCTTTTAAGAAAGGGCTCAGGTATCACTAGGCAGTGCACTCCAAAGCTCCCAAACAACACGACACTTGCCGCACATTCCTACCTGACACAGAACCCATCAGCAATCGCAGCGTCTATCTCTAGCAATTTAACCCAAAACTTGCACTAGAGATATGCTTTGTAACACCTGACATCTGTAAATTAAGATGAATTTTTTTTTTTAATAAAGATGACAAGGAAGCGCTCATAAATAAGACAGACCAAACTGGAGCTTTGGCCTCTGTGCTTCTGTAACACAGATAACGAGCTTCTCAATGACAAACAAAACGTGATCAAACTTCGGAGGACAAAGTGCAGCATTACCAGTAAGAGCTGCTCAGTCACCTAGAAATGCGTGTAAGCACTGTTTGGCGCTGCCCACCTAGAACCAATGCTCCTCCTGAGAAACCTGTGTGCCTCACCTGTTGGATAATACATGAGGGTGTTTCGAGCCGTGTACTCCCAGGTCTCCAGTCCAGCTTTCACATTCTCCAGAGCCTGCTGCTCTGCTGAAGGAAGTGCTAAGTTCTCATTTCGTCGCTGAAAAGAGCAAAGAAAAATAATTTAAACACGAAAAAAAAAAAATCAGGTCTGAGACAGACTCTTGCAGTCTTCTAGTCAGTCACGGAGAGCTTGGAAAGGTCAATCATGAGCTCAGCTACCCGCCCTAGCACACTTTGCATCTGGCAAGGCACAAGCACTCCTCCTCTGGCAAGGGGCATTTGAGAAACCATCCTGCTCCCAGGTGAGCTTGCAAATAACAACTCCATGTGCAGTTCTGGTCTATAATCAAGTGAGAACTAGAGAATTAACTTCTCAGAAAGATTATGAGACTTTGTTTATTACATTTTGAGACAACACTTGAGATGGTTCAAACTTTGTTTTTTCTCTATCTACTAATCAAATTTCAAATAAAACGTTAATTACTAATAAGGGAAGAGCGACATATAACACATTTAATATAAAAGCAGCCTGAAAAGGCTTTGGTCTTAGGACAGTATTTGTACCACCCTCATCTCGTGAAAACTGTATTAGCTGAAGCAAGCAGTAACAAAAGGACAGACACTTCCTCAGTACTTAGAGAGTTTCAAACAATTCCACAGGCAGTACAGGTACGGAAGCGTTCAACATAGTCACACGTGCATTTGTGTGCTGTTACCAGCACACTAGTGTCACTGATACCAAAAGAAACTAACAGAATGCAGCCAGCCACCGATAAGTTACTCCACTGCAAAACTTTCACACAAATTAATCTAAACACCACCAGAGTTATATATTAAAGACACAAACTGATGTTGTCTGTAATAGGTAACATCCATACACATTTAAAGAGCAGCATTGTTACTGAACACGTCAAATGTGGCACAGCAAAGCTGCCTGCTACACCAAAAGGCAGGCTGGGCCAGGAAACGCAAGGTCTGAACAGGATGCTGGCTGACAGGAAGACACAGAACATCAGCACAGGACCCGCCACGGCAACTTCAGCGTGACCTGAAGAAACCCTTTGCGCTTTGGGAATGTTCTCTGCTGCCTGGTTTTCTGCCTTAATTCTGCATGACAACATTCCAGCAAAGAAGATGCATGAGGAGCGCTAGAGGGTACTTGTATTGTAACAGACTCCAAGGGTTTACATCAGCTGGGATAGAAACATAACACTCACAACAGCAGCGGTAAACACACTCTGTCAGTGCCAAACTCATTAGCAGGCACTGCAGCTCACACCCATCACTGACACATCTGGCAACTGTGCCAGCTGCTCACTGCTGATGGAGAAAGACTGACAGGGCAGCCCCAGAACAGCTCCTGAACCTCCTGCTCAGCTGAGGAGAAGCACAGCCAGCCATACTGTGCACAGAGCTTTGGCGGCTGAATGGGTTATTGTGGTAACAGAAAATGGAAATAAGACAGACCATACAACTGACGAGCAAACTACCGGAACTGCTCTAGCTGCTCTCCTCGGCAACCTCGTCCATAAGGAAGAACAGCGATACTGGCACGTAGTGCCATGCTTCGCTGCCTCCGGTCTTTAGGCAGAGACAGATCCTTGGCAACTGTGTCAACACTGTTCTCGCCTTATAGAAGGAGGAAAAACAGGGCTGCAAAAGGAAGCAGTGAGCTGTCCCAGGACACAGGAAACTCAGGCTTAGCTCAGATTCAGATGTGATCACCCCATGCATCTACTACTCCAAACCTAGGCCTTTCTATTCTAACACAATAACAGTCTAATGCAATAACCTCATGCTCAGAGCCAACAAATTCTCATCCGTATTTATAGCAGGATTTGAAAACAGAAGACAATATTCTATTCAATCAAACACGAAATGCAGCCAAATGGTTCTCGCCTGCCGTGTCCCTTTGGCAAAGCAGAGATGCAGCGGAGCCGCTTCCCTACCTGGGTGTACTCCTCCTCCGCGCTGTACAGCCAAGCATGCTTGACTTTCTCCTTCTCTTTGGCCACTTCCATGATCTGCTCAAATGAAGCATTATCTTCACTTGTGTGTTTTGCTAAGAAGCTGTCCAGACTGGGAAGTGCATCTTTATCATCTTTTTCTGCTTCTCCTAGCGAAACGAGGAAAGAAGCCTGAGAAAGGTCATACCTCCCTCTCTGTGAGTGCTCTACAGGTAGCAGTCCCTTCTGAGAGCAAGCCTTCTCTGGACTAAGAATTACCATGAGACTGAAGAATAAACACTAAGAATTAACATGAATCTTGGTGAAAAAAAAATACACACGCGAAGTGGAACAACAATAAATGCTTCCTTGGAAGACACATATCCAACTTTCACATCAAACATCTCAAGGCATTTGTAACTGTTTGGTTTAAAGGGAAAACGTACAAGTGCCCAGCTGCTAGCAGACGTTTTTAATATTCTAGATTAACAGCTCTGCCCCTACAATCTTTGCTTGCTGACAGAATTAATTTCAAGTGACACATGAAGAATTTACTGCCTTCAAAGAGATCAGCTAAGAATTTATACAGCCATAAAGAGACCCATAATTGAGAACTTACACACGATGCAAAACATTACCACAAGTTTAACTTCAGAGTGATCATTTTCACCTACTAGAAGGTTAATCGCTCAAATATCCACTGAACACCCAAAACCTTTACAGAAGACAGAGCTCACAGAAGCATTTTCCAGCTGCTGAAGAATTCAGCTAGAGAAACATCATTCCCCTACCTTCCTCTGCAGCTTTGATGCCAGCTTTGGATTTGTTCCCCAGTGGAAGGCCACCTGGATGCACTTCTGGGGTTTCAAATGTGGCTGGAGTAACATCTGTGACAGAAGAAAAAAGGTTCACATAACTGGAGCACAGACCAAGATACCCGCTGTGACACCTTCCATTACAGTAAGGGTCATGTGTCACACAAGTCTCAGAAGACACGTTAAGAGAACAATAATTTAATTAAGAAGTTGTGAAAAGACTCCAGAATATACTATTGCATTCTGTCCCAACCACTGAACAAGATTTTGCTCTCATTTAAGAGATTATTTTTCTCCTGCTGAGAAAAACTCACAGGAGAGCTGCAGCCCAGTACATCTACCACCCTGTTTACGGCTTTTTTTCCCTGCCTGTTTATGCAGCAGTGTAAAACAATCTTAACCCAGGCCACGGCCAGCACCTGTGGTGGGGCAGGAAGGGGAACCCCTTGGTGAGACAAGCCCCTTGCCACAAGAAGGCTCATGACCTAAAATAAACCCCACCACGACAGCTCAGCCAGGGACTGGGCTTTACAACACGAGATGGCTGGGCTTTAAGTGAAGGCAAACATACAAGGCACCGGGGCCTGCTGTGTGAACCTTTGCAATCACAAGATCCTAACACCTTCTGTTCCAAACATATGAAAATCTGACAGCTCTGTAGATGCTACAAGAACCCCTAAAACTTGGTAAGGATTCAAAACACAGCTTACACTTTCTGAGAGTATAATAGTGCACATTACAGTGTGTAACTTTCTCTAGGGAGCAGGAACCTGCCAAAAGAACTAACAGTTATTCAACAGCTGTTTTTTCCAAACGCATGTCTCACGATGGAATTATCAGACACCATGAAAGAGGAATTCAGCTTCAGCCATCAGATACTGGCTACTGCCCAATCTGCTGTACTAATTCCCACACAATTTCAGTCCTGAATCTTTAAGGTAAGCACTGAGCAGATAAACCAGAGCAGCAACATTAGATATAAAACCCTTATGCTCCAGCACACCCGTTCTTACAGGGTGCAGGTGTGTCCCTTGATGATTTGCCCAAGGAAGAGCCAAACTTGATAGCAATTTGTCTCATTTTCTCCAAGTCCCCATTTTCTTCAGCGTCCAGATATTCCTTCTGCGCTCGCAGCTTCTCCACGTCGGGGAAGAAGTCTCGCTGTATGATTTTCTCCAAACTCTGTAAACAGAAGGACAGTCACGAGGCTGCGCTGGGACACCTCAGTGTGCAGGCTCAGCTTGGGGCCGGCCGCGCACAGTGTGTGCGAAGGACAGGGACCCACGGGCACCCCGAGCCGAGGCTGGGTCGGCGGCAGGTCGCTGACAGCTGGCGCCTCGGGAGCTGTGGGAGCCCAAGGGGCAGCCCCAGAGCTGTCTTACTGACAGGCCCGACCCGGGGTTACACCGGGCAG
>NW_010415252.1:0-6269 GCF_000710305.1 Buceros rhinoceros silvestris
CACTGGCCCTCGGCTGTGGTCTGAACTCAGACCTGCAGGCAGTGAGGTCAGGGTATCCACGCTTCCCCAGGCTGGCAGAAATTGCAGATACCAAGAACCTGGGGATCTCTGCAGGTCTCCGTGGCAGAATTTGATGCATCCCGGGTTAGCGGGCGACGCTCCGAGTGAAGAAATAGTGACAGACCTTGCTCGTGGCCATATGACCAACCAGTAGCAGAGTAGGATTCCTTTTGGCTCCAATTTTCATGTCTCGTTCTGTTCAGGATTGGAGTCTGTAGCATGATTAGGTTATTTAAAAACCTGTGAAGAAGTGTTGTGCATGAAAATGCCTTTTACGAAGACAGAACTTTGTGCAGAATGCCAGACAAAATACTTCAAACCTTATTCTTGGGAGATTGTTTCTCTCTAAGTGAAAGTGACCCGTGAGACACTGCTGGGCTCTGGAAGGTGTTTGGTAGTTCACTTTTTGGGAAACAATTAGTGCCATGGCTGATTGCGTTCCCTTCACAGATATTTAAGGGAATACCCCCAGTTTGCGTCTAGTACAGAAAACAGTGTAAATTACAGAGCTGTGACTTACAAAGAGCTTGCTGATGTGGCTGGGGAGAGCCAGCACGTGAGGGGTTTGCCTCTGCTCCTCTCCCACATTTCTTCTGGAAACCACTGGACAGTGCTAGCCTAGTACAGCAGGCAGATGAGTTGTGGGATCACAACATGATCCACTCTGGGAGGCCTCTAGTCCCATCTCCTGCTCATGGGGTCAGCTGTGAGATCAGATCAAGTCACTTCATCCAGAGGGATCCTGAAAACCTCTGAGGGTGTGAACTGCTCACCACTGGTCTCCTCCTCCTCATGGGGAAGCACATTTTCATTAGATCTGCCTCAGCCTCTCTTCTTTCAGTTTTAACCTTGTCCCTTCTCTGGCTCCATCTTCTCCGCCCACCTGGGTCCTGGCAGGCTGTGGTGGGACCCTGGAGCTGCCCCAGCTCAGGCTGTGCTAGCTCCTTCACAGCTCTCCCCACAGGGATCCAGCCCCACCGTCCCTCTGGCCTCCCCTGAGCTCGCTTGGGTGCATCCATGGCTTGGTTGCGCTGGGGCCTAGAATGACACAAAAACAAACATGGAGTCTTAACGGGTGCCAAGGAAAGGGGACGGTCACTTCCCGTGTTCTGCGGCCTGTGCCCGAGGTGCTGCTGGCTGTCCTCACTGCACGGCTGGCTGACGTTCAAGTTGTGCCTCCTGGGACCTTCCTGGACCCACTCCCTGGCCTGGCTGTCTCCAGCCTGTGCTGTTGCACGGGGTTGTTTCTTCCCGGATGCTTCTATCTGTCCTTGCTGAACCTCAGAAGGGTCCTGTACCATGTTCAGGCACAGGGCTGGGTGAGCTCCTTTCTGTCTGCTCGTTAGATCTGCAGGTGCCTTTGAGCTGTGTGACCATCCCCTGGGGCAAAGCATTCATAAAATAAAACAGTTCTACTCGAGAGTCTGGGCACAGCATCCTCAGGGGTTTGGCTGTTAAATACTCAGGTTAGTAAGGAGGTAGTGTGCAGCTTTTGAAACAAAACCGCAGGAGAATGTGACCTGTGTGCCTCTCGGGCAGGACTTCCAGTGGCCTTGCTGAGGTCATCTGGCCAAGGCTGATAGTTAGGCAGAGATTCAACGTGTTTTGGAGAGACTGACCTCTCCCTTCCTTGGTCATCACCTGAGAATGTCTGTACATGTGCTTAAGGGTTTTGTGGGCTTAGGATAAGCAATTAATTAATTATTGTTAGATCCAAAGGCCCATCAAAATTTCATCTGTTGACTTGAGTGGGTTTTGGTTCAGTAGTCGTGTTCCAGCATGGTTTCTTACAAGCACAGCACTAGAGGAGGCCGGAGCTGTTCCTGGAGGTGAAGTCTAAAGGTGGTGACCCAGCGGCATGGCAGGAGCTTCCCACTGGAGCAGGAGAGCTGTGGCCTCAGGGTCAGTGCTCACGTGTCACAGCCCTGTCTCCCAACAAACTAATAGCCTCCATTTGTGAAGACTTGGGGTTGTTTCCCTGGCTTTCCATCTTCTGAATAGATGTCCCTCTTTCTTGGAGAGAGAGGAACCCAGGCACAGTGTCATCACTGGCCATAGTCACTTAGCTGGGGGCACCAAACAAAGCTGGTGTTTATGCTGAGTGGTCTAATGAAGGTAGTGGTTATCTTCTGAATGCCTGTACTGGCGAGGAGGTGGCAAAACCCCTTCTCTGCGATGGAATTGAACCACTCTGTGATTTGAGGCCCTCATGTGCCCCTTAGGCCGTTCCCAGGTAGGAATCACAAAGTCCTTATCTTCAGATTTAACACCAAATCCCAGTTCTGCAGAAAGACACTGTGTCATCCCCTCCTGCGCAGTCTGGGGACCCTGACCGTGGTGTTTTCGGATGTGGGATGTACTTCTTGGTGGCTGAAGAGTTTCTTCGGGGCAGGAACGGCAGCTGGGTGTCTAGGAAGTCTCCTGAGAGTGGTCTGTGCTCCTGGATGGAACATGCTGGGCAGGGACCTCTGCCTGGGGTGGTAGCATCCCAGTGGACCCTACAGTGGGATGCTGTACCAGCTGAACCACAGCACTGGGGCTGGAATTCCCTGTGACTCCACCAGTCGAGAACTAAAGCTTTGGTGCTCTGCTGGGTTATTTTTCTGCAGAGCAGGCACTCATTTAATTACACTGTAAATTGTTAATGGTGAAAATTTGCTTTACAAAACCCATGTTGGATGCCAGCTGTGAGTTGGTCCTGATACCCTTTGAGATGAGCAAGAGTGGTCTGAAAACCATTGTGATGGCCAGCAGTGGCTCTGCACAGAGCCCGTGGTGTGCTGTCAGCTGAGAAAGACCAGGCACTGTTCGTAAATGATAGTGGCAGTGAGAACTGCCACTGATGATGAGAATCCTGCAGAGTAGAGGTCCACGCGGACAGTTCCTTCATCCCCCAAAATCCCAGTCATCAGCTCGGTGTGTTCTGTCCTCTCTGCGGTTATCGTCTCTGATCGGAACGTGTCTGCCTCCCAGCTCCTGTGGCTGGAACAGGAGGAGTTTCTGTGTTGTGCAGAGTTTCTCAGGGTGTCTGAGGAGAGCAGGTACCCCACACATGTTATGGTCTTTGGCAGATGCTGAGCCCTGGGGAAAGAAGTTCCCTGGCTTCATTTCCACCCTTCTGGTGCTCCAGAAAGTCTTTCTGTTCAGAGGGCTCTGTGGATGAGAATTGTGGCTGGCTTCACCTGCTGGGAGAGCTCTGTGGCAGAGTCGTGTTAGCTGAGCTCTGGGGGTTTGCTCTGTGTTGGTACGACTGGCGCGTTGATCAAAGGTGTATCTAAATGGGGGAATTCTCCTTTTCCCTGTGGTACATGGTTCCTCACTTTGACATTCTAGTCAGGTGAGAAGCAGAGAGGTTTTTGATGGTGACCTTTTGCTTTTAGACATCTGAAAAATGTAATCTGTGATGTAATGTAAAGTGTATTTTCATCTTGGATAGTAAGGTAAAGAACAATTATTAAATAAAAGTGGGTGCCCATTGACAAGTTACTGTCTGATAGGGTGCTGTTGCTTCTCAGTAAAAGTCCTACCCTCACTTGGAACACCACTGTGAAGACTTTGAGGAGATTGCTTCACTTGAATCAGTCTTGACTGGTCATGAATTTGGAGGACTCAGATCAAATTTTGATATGAGGGAGGAGTTTGAACAAATTAATAAAAAATCAGGACCAAACCTTGTAGATCCAAGCATGTTAAATAACCTTAGATATGAAATTACTGAGCTCACAGTGGTGTTTGGCCACTGGCTGGGGTACCAGAGGAACAATTGTGATACTTGTTTTGTGAAGAGCTTCAAAACTAGTCCTGGAAACTGCAGGTCACTCAGTCTGGCTTCCGTGCCAGGAAAATTGTCTGCTAAATAAATAATAAAAAACCTGGAATCTGTGGAGAGGAGAATACACTGGCAGAGAAAAAGGTCTTCTGGAAATATCCAGGAGAATGGACTTCTTGGGCTTACTGTGGCACGACAGTAACCTTCTGTGCAGTGCTGTTCAGGACCGAGGCTCCTCCTCCGCTGTGGGATTTTCTAACAGGCGTTTTGGTCAGATCTGTGCTTCTGCAGAGAGCAGTTCTGTCGTTCGCAGGGAGCAGTCAAGATTTCACCTCCAGGCACAGTTTTGTGAGCCCGCAGAGACCAAGAGGACATTGGGCTGCTGGACCGGGGCAGCTCGTGAGGGTGCTTGGGCGCCCTCTCCCCCCATTCCCAGGAGAGGGTCTCACCCGCTGCCCATGGGCTGGGAAGGGCCCTGCGCCCTGTCCGCTGGAGCTCCGGATGGCTGGTGTCCTGGTGTCACCGAGGTGCTCCGGAGGGGTTTGGGCCGAGCCCGGGCATAGTACCAGTATGGCCCACTCCAGCTGCTGGGGAACGGTGAACTGGCCAGCCAAAATAAGCAGGAAAATGGGCAGAAGCTTCAAGTGAGCAGAGGTTTGCAGGGCCAGCCGGTCTTACGGATGTAAATCTGAGTTGGAGTCAGTGCCTGGGCTGTTCTCTGAGACTCAGTGCTGGTTTTCTCCACAGCAGAGGCACTGGCCTGGGCAGGGAGCTTCGGCTTCCCTTGGTGGGGGGGCTCTGCTGAAGCCCAGTACATCCAGTCGCATTCTTTCCAGTGATTTAATGGGTTTTGCTTCAGGCCCAAAACATTTCCTTATTTGCTCCAATACCATTTTGAACTTTGAGTTTAATTCAGCATTTTTGAGGACCAGCCTGCTCATAACTTAAACGTTAACTGTTCTTTGAAACTCAAGTTGCACCTCACTGCACTCAGGTGGGAGTTGCCCTTTAGCTAGTTATATGGTCCATGAAGTATTAGATGGAAGGAAGTAAGTGAAAAGGAGTTGGACTGGGTTCCTCCTCTGCCCCCATGTGCGGTTGCCAGGTGATAACACAAGCCAGTACATGGTGCAGTTGATGTAATCTGCTGGTTTCAAATGCGAATGCCAACAGTGGATTGATCCAGTAATGTAGAGCAGTTGCTATAGCACCCGTGTTTAATCTGCGTGAACCACGGGGTAAGCTACACTGTTTGTTTAAAGCTTAATTTGTTGTTGGTAGGCTACCTGTGAGAGTAGTGAAACCCCAGATAAAATTCCTGTAAATTCATGATCTCTTTGGGTTTTCTGGATTTCCTCATTTTTAAAAAATGGTTCCTTCTTTCCTGGAGTGTACTTTTGTGTGTGGCCACTCGGCCTAGCAACAGACACTTGTCTTGGACCGTCCCGTTGAGAGATCTGTCACAGAGGTACAATAGCATTTAACTGTAAAGCCAGAGGAAGCAAAAGAGAGTAGCGTCCTGTGTAATTAAACCGTGTCCTGCCCAGAGAGCTCCGCGGTCGGGCTGAGCACTCTGTGCAGTAGGAACTAGTGTAGAAACTGGACAGGTGAGAATGGGCTTAGAGTATGAAAACCTTCAGCTTACTGTCACTTTCTTTGTTACTGGTCCTGTTTTCCAGAGGGTGAAGTGAGATAAGTTTGTGCTAAGAATTATTTAAAAGTATCTCTGCTACTTATGGATGCTTCATTGTTCATGTTCAATGCTGGTGTCTTAGGTTCAGCGTCTGGAAGCTCTGATCTTTGGTGGCTGTGATGGTTTAGCTCTGTTGCCTTTCCAGAGAGACATGATGTTCCTTGAGAGATAAATGCCGTTTGTTCACTGTGGGTTGTTCGATGCGTGCGTTAAAGAGGATCTTTAGTGTATTGACTTGGAACTGGGAAAGACTTGAGAGGTTCTTGATTTCATTTTACTGCTCTGGATGAAGAAGAGGACTTGTGTGCCCATATGTCAGGGGTCTTTGGAGGGCAGGAGAAGAGCAGTTGAGCCCAACCATTGTGGGCACTGCCGCAGCGTGGTCCCAGGAGTCTTCTGGACTGAAACGGCTTTTCAGAGCTGCCATCGTACTGGCTGGTTGGTCTCTCCAAAATCTTGGTAGCATGGTATGGCAAACGAGATCTGTGGCTTTAGCTTTGATCTGCGCAGACCGATGTTGAATGGAGCAAGCAGAGGCCCGTGTTAGTGCTTTCCAACCGGGGAGGGGCTGGTGTCTGGACAGAGGCACTGTCACCACTCAGCTGTCTGTGCTGCCCTGATCTGGATGAGGTCTCGTTCCTGTCCCTCCAGCCCAAAGCATTCTCTCCGCAGGGAGATCGAGGTGGGGAAGAGGCAGCAGCTTGCAGAGTGCTGGAGCAACGTGTGTCAGGATTCAGGCAGACAGAT